>NW_005353435.1:977350-982981 GCF_000412655.1 Myotis brandtii
CCGCTTGCAGCGCCGCGAGGAGGGCAGGGTGACCTCCTCCTGGGGGTTTTGGACCCAGAAGCGCTGGACGGGGCGCTCCGCCCATAGTGGGTGTCGGGTTGGCTGGGCACCTGCTGGGCGATTTGCTTTACGTCTGTTTGGTTCGCTGGACCCACGTTCTCCGAGGCGCGCGGCGTGGTGTCTCCCTAGAAAGTTGGGTCTGCTGCTCCGTGGCGCTGCCAGCATTCGCAGGATCAGCCGGGTTTTTATTCTCTCTCCGCCCCCCCCCCCCCCCTCTTATTTTTCAAAATAGAACTCGAGCCAAAAACATGTCTGTTTGTATTATGCACTTACACTGATTTTTTTAAAACATGATTTGCTCTATTTAGGCAGGATTACTAAGCAGTCAGTTTTGCCAGGTGAAGCGGAACAATCTAAACCTTTTTCCCCATCTGTCCCCCTGCCTTTGCCCCTGGGGTGATGGGTAGGAAGTTGCTTTGCTATTTTCAGAGCAGTCGGCCCTGGCCCGGGTTACTGATGTATAAAGTCTAGAACAGCGGTTCTCAACCTGTGGGTCGCGACCCCTTTTGGGGTCGAACGACCCTTTCACAGGGGTCGCCTAAGACCATCGGAAAACACATATATAATTACATATTGTTTTTGTGATTAATCACTATGCTTTAATTATGTTCAATTTGTAACAATGAAAATACATCCTGCATATCAGATATTTACATTACGATTCATAACAGTAGCAAAATTACAGTTATGAAGTAGCAACAAAAATAAGTTTATGGTTGGGGGTCACCACAACATGAGGAACTGTATTAAAGGGCCGCGGCATTAGGAAGGTTGAGAACCACTGGTCGAGAGGGCTTGCTGGCCTGCAACAGACTAGACCCTTAGAGTGGGGGCTGCCCTTGGGCAAGTGCTGCTGGCCGGTGAAGAAGCCAGCTCAGCAAGAAACGTCACTGAGAGTCACAGGAAACCAGACCTTTATGGGTCTCAGAGGCCCTTTAACCTCAGCGGTTGAAAGGCAGCCAATTGATCTCTCTCTCTCTCTCTCTCTCTCTCAAAATTTGTGGGACAATATCCTCAGGTGAGGATTAGCAACAAAATCAAAGATAAATCAATAAACTCCAGAAGTTTTGAGAAACGATAGATCACAACCCAACTAAACCAAAAGTAATTTTTTATAAAGAGAATGAACGTTTTTAGAAAACAAAATCCAGATAAACAAGACGGATTTTATAGCTCCTCGTTTTCAGCCATTAGAGAAAGCTTTAAATGCTCGTTTTTTAGGTTTCTCTAAATCTTCCTTTCTTTTCTTTCCTTTTTTTTTTTTTTTATTGATTTCAGAGAGGAAGGGAGAGGGAGAGAACCATTGACCGGCTGCCTCCTGCACGCCCCACACTGGGATTCCAGCCGTGAACCAGGCACAGGGAATTGAACTGTGACCTTCCAATTCGCAGGCCGATGCTCAACCACTGAGCCACGCTGGTTGGGCAAAATCTTCGTTTCTTTCGTTGTGGGTCCCCTTGGTGAGCAGAAAGAAACGTGGTTTCTGTTCCTGCTTGGGCTTCCCATGAGTGAAATAATCACATGATCACATGACTAGAGATACAGGTGCATCTGTGATGAGGGCTTGGAAACAGGCTATGAGGCTCTCGGGGGAAACACTTGAAACTGGTGAGCACCCCACATTCTCTGCTGCAAAACCATTGCCTTAGCAAGGGTCCTCCGGACAGTGGCTGGTGACTTGGGGGGCGGGGGGTGGTGCTGGGCAGTCCCTTGGGAGCTGTCAAATCTTAGGGGCATTCTTGGCATCACCCAGGTGCAAAGAGGACTAGTTCATCACTTGGTCGTATGTAGATTTTGATGGGAATAAAGATCCTTGTGCCCGGCCGGTGTGGCTCAGTGGTTGAGCATTGACCTAGGAACAGGAGGTCACGGTTCGATTCCCGGTCAGGGCACGTACCCGGGTTGTGGCCTTGATCTCCAGTGAGGGGCGTGCAAGAGGCAGCCGATCCATGATTCTCTCTCATCACTGACGTTTCTCTCTCTCCCTCTCCTTTCCTCTCTGAAATCAATAAAAATATTTTAAGAAGGGAAATTTTTGAAACGAGGAGCTCTCGTGGATTGAGCTACTTGGGCAAGCGGCCGTCCCCCTCCTCTGTCCCCCTCCAGTTGGCAGGGTGGGGCCCAGAGCAGGGGCGCAGAGCACCTTCGATGAAGGTGTAAGTGGCGGTGGGACCAGGCCCAGGTTGAGGCTGAAATGTAGAGACCCTGAGCCCTACAGGGAGTGGCCCCTTTCTCCATGAACTTGGAGCAAGTGTACGGGAACCCAGTGTTATTTTGTTTCTGAGGTATTCAGTGTCAGGAAGGTTTTCTGGTGCCCACACGTGCTCAGCCCACTGGGTAGCCCAGCCCTGCCCCTCTCATGCCCA
This sequence comes from Myotis brandtii, assembly GCF_000412655.1. Lineage (NCBI taxonomy): Eukaryota > Metazoa > Chordata > Mammalia > Chiroptera > Vespertilionidae > Myotis > Myotis brandtii. The sequence goes on from NW_005353435.1 coordinate 979,777, forward strand.
TTGTCCGTGTTCCCTCATACCATGTTCCCACGTGTCCTGTTGGTATGTTAAGACAGCCCTAACCACGGCAGGAGCTGTACCTCCTTTTATTTAAAGAAGGGAGCTATGTGGATACGCCACATGGAACGACTGTGAACATAGAATTTGAGGAAATAAATTGGGTTGCACACTAATTTTAAAAAATATTTTTAAGCAGATGATGAATACATATGGTATCTTATATGAGGGAATCTGACAAAAAAACCCTTATTAGGACATCTGGCTTCCTCAGAACTCATTCGATAGGATATATTGAAGCCAGTCTGGGCGTCGGCATTCGTGGGGTTCAGAGGAAGTGAGGGGTCATCATCAGTTTATAACTTATCTTCATAAGGGCAGTCCCAGAGGTTGCCACATGACTGTCAAGTGCTGGAGATAAAGAGCGGCTGTGTGTGTGTGTGTGTGTGTGTGTGTGTGTGTGTGTCTGTTTCTTAATCAAGAGACCAAAGAAAGCTGAGTTGAAGAGAAGGAATTCCACTGTTAATGTGTTAATTTTTAGGAAAACGAATATAAGAAGAACAGCACCTTTTTCAAAAATTCAGCTACCCACTCGAATAACAGTATTTTCAACCTTTTGCAGCAATTTCGGAAAATGCCCCCTGAACTGCCTGAGCAGAGCACTTCGATCTTAAGTCATTTGTACCAAGACCTGCTGTCTGACATGTTGCAGATGTGCGTGGAGACGTGTTCGCTTGACTTCCATGCCCAGCCCCCTGCCCCCCGCCCCGTGTCACCCTGGGTGTCGGGACGTGCAGCTATCTCTCTACAGCCGTGGCCCGCACAGTGGCTCTCCAGGCTTTTCCCACTGATAACCCTTCATCTTATCACCTTGGCCTTAGCTGCAGGGCTCACCAGGAGCCCGCGTGGGCTGACGGGATAGGAGTCATTGGTCAGAGCCCTCGGCTGCACCTGGAAGATAGGAGAGCCTGCGAGGCCTCTTGCTGTCCCAGTGAGCCGGGCAGTGAACAGGGGCATAGAGTTGGGCCTTCGATGAGCCGAGGGCCCCTTGGGCTCCTGGGAGATTATAACGGGGCTGCCAGCCGGGAGGCCCTTGGTGTGATGGGCCGCTGTGTACAGAGCAGCTCTTCCCACACTTCCCAGGCCGGCTCCTAGTCTCACTGTGGAAGGTACATCCCCCCACCCGCCACCCCCCACGTGTGCATTTGGGGCCTCTGGTGCGGGGGTGGGGGCAGTAGGCCTGGGAGGGCGCCTCTCACTTAAATTCTCGATAAGGTCTTGTGTGTGTGGCTTTAGATTAGGACCATTCTTGGAACCCAATGCCGCCGGGAGCTCTTGCTGAATCTGTAGTTAGATTTTATGAAGACAGACCAAGAAGTGACCAAAATAAACAGAGGCTAGGCCTGTGGGTGCCGTGAGCGAGGAGAGGGCGGGCAGTGCTCAGAGCGGCCGTTCCCGGGGCCCAGGCCGGGCAGAGGTGCTGGCCAGGACACTGAGGCTGCGCCCTGGCGTGGGGTCCACTCCAGGAAGCCAGGCGTGTCTGTCCACCGGGGAAATGCCGTATTTCAAAGAGAACATGAACATTCGCAACACCTTTTTCAAAAATTCAGATACCCACTCGAATAACAGTATTTTCAACCTTTTGCAGCAATTTCGGAAAATGCCCCCTGAACTGCCTGAGCAGAACACTTCGATCTTAAGTCATTTGTACCAGGACCTTAACACAGGACCTGCTGTCTGACATGTTGCAGATGTGTGTGGAGACGTGTTCGCTTGACTTCCATGCCCAGCCCCCTGTCCCCTGCCCCGCGTCGCCCTGGGTATCGGGATGTGCAGCTATCTCTCTACAGCCGTGGCCCGCACAGTGGCTCTCCAGGCTTTTCCCACTGATAACCCTTCATCTTATCACCTTGGCCTTAGCTGCAGGGCTCACCAGGAGCCCGCGTGGGCTGACGGGATAGGAGTCATTGGTCAGAGCCGTAGGCTGCACCTGGACGATAGGAGAGCCTGCGAGGCCTCTTGCCGTCCCAGTGAGCCGGGCAGTGAACAGGGGCATAGAGTTGGGCCTTCGATGAGCCGTGGGCCCCTTGGGCTCCTGGGAGATTATAACGGGGCTGCCAGCCGGGAGGCCCTTGGTGTGATGGGCCGCTGTGTACAGAGCAGCTCTTCCCACACTTCCCAGGCCGGCTCCTAGTCTCACTGTGGAAGGTACATCCCCCCACCCGCCACCCCCCACGTGTGCATTTGGGGCCTCTGGTGCGGGGGTGGGGGCAGTAGGCCTGGGAGGGCGCCTCTCACTTAAATTCTCGATAAGGTCTTGTGTGTGTGGCTTTAGATTAGGACCATTCTTGGAACCCAATGCCGCCGGGAGCTCTTGCTGAATCTGTAGTTAGATTTTATGAAGACAGACCAAGAAGTGACCAAAATAAACAGAGGCTAGGCCTGTGGGTGCCGTGAGCGAGGAGAGGGCGGGCAGTGCTCAGAGCGGCCGTTCCCGGGGCCCAGGCCGGGCAGAGGTGCTGGCCAGGACACTGAGGCTGCGCCCTGGCGTGGGGTCCACTCCAGGAAGCCAGGCGTGTCTGTCCACCGGGGAAATGCCGTATTTCAAAGAGAACATGAACATTCGGTGCATAGCTTTAAGGGTAGAATACACACCAGATTTGGAAAGGACTTAGTATGAAGAAAAGTAAAATCTCGTTATTTTTATCTTGATTCCATATTGATTCCTATTTTTGGATAATTTGAGCCAAATACAATGTATTGCTAAAATTAATTTTACCTGTTCCTTTTACTCTTTTTTTTTAAATCTTTATTGTTGAAAGTATCCCATATGCCCCCTTTTCTCCCATTGGCCCTGCCATAAAGGGAGAATGGCAAACATACTCTTTTCAATGTGAAGGGAACATTTTAAATGACACGGGCGGGCCCCCCTGGACACGCCTGCAGGCCAGTGAGCGCTGGGGTCCAAGACAGGCCTCCCTGCTGTCACTATGGCACAGGCGCCCCGCTCCCTGGCACACGCTCACGGTCGGGCCTTGCACCAGGCCTGCCAGGGAGGGCTCAGTCTTTGTTCTGCCGATTCCTCTCTGAACCTGACCAGTTTCCTACACTTCCTGCTTCCTGCTCGTCTCCCAGCCCCGTGTCTTCACTTCCTTCCCCGCCCGGCCGCAGGCTTTATCACCAAAAGCAGTGATATTGAGAAAGGACA
>NW_005353435.1:983047-1000868 GCF_000412655.1 Myotis brandtii
TTATGACCTAACATTATCGAAGCTGAAGTATTAACAGGATTGCAGGTAGAGAGGCTGTTCTGATTCCAAGAATTTGTCCCCATCTGACACTGGCCTCCCATTTAAATTGATTCGACGACGGTTTCCTGTGATGCCAGCGTTTGCGAAGACTATTAATAATCACAGGACAAACTCTAGCCCAGCCGTGGGCAAACTACGGCCCGCGGGCTGGATACGGCCCGTTTGAAATGGATAAAACTAAAAAAAAAAAAAAAAAACCCGTACCCTTTTATGTAATGATGTTTATTTTGAATTTATATTAGTTCACACAAACACTCCATCCATGCTTTTGTTCCGGCCCTCCGGTCCAGTTTAAGAACCCATTGTGGCCCTCGAGTCAAAAAGTTTGCCCACCCCTGTTCTAGACATCATCAAGGGCTTTACCTGCACAATGTGATCTAGAAACTAAGATACGGTTAGATACCAAGGAGGAGCGATGAGTAGTGTGAATGTAGGAGAAAATACCATCTGAGACGAACGCCCAGATCAAGAGACAGGAAGGAGGGGCCGGGGCGGGGGGGACGTGGTCAGGTCAGGGTGATGCGGACAGTTTTTATCGGGTGCAGGGCATGGTCAGTCCCTCCCTGCGGTCGCCCTACTTGTTCTGCCCTGGGACCCATCGGTTCTTCGTGTAGTCGGGTTGGAGCAGAAGGGACGACCGTCCCAGCGCTGGCCCCTCACCCAAGGCGCCCGCGAGCTGAGAATGGCCCCTGTCTTCCAGCCGCCGTCGGGTTCCTGGCCGTGTCCAGTGTCATCACCATGTCGGCGCCCTTCTTCCTGGGGAGGATCATCGACGTCATTTACACCAACCCCACCGGGGACTACAGCAGCAGCCTGACCCGCCTCTGCCTGGCGCTCAGCGGCGTGTTCCTGTGCGGAGCTGCGGCCAACGCCGTCCGTGTCTACCTCATGCAAACCTCAGGTCAGCGCCCTCCCCCCGGGGGCACGGAGGGGAGCCCCGGGGGTGTCGTGTGCTGCGGGCCCCAGGCTTTTCCTCTCCTCTGCATCACATTCAGCAGGGGGCCCGGCCGGCGTGGCTCAGTGGTTGAGTGTCGACCTATGAACCAGTGTTGGGGTCCAACCCCAGCAGGTCCAGGGGTTCCCAAAGGTGTGGACGGAGTCAGCGAAGAAAGAATGACACGGAGATAGCTTTCAGTTGATCAGCAGCCTAGCCAGGTTCTCTAGCCAGGGTCTCCAGCCAGGTTCTGTCCAGGATCTCCAGCCAAGTTCTGTGTAGGTTCTCTTGCCATGTTCTCTCGCTAGGTTCTCCAGCCAGGTTCTGTCTTGTTACAGCTGTATTTATACCAGTTGATTTTAATCCTGTCAATTTCTATTCCAAAGGTTAGGGCGTTTCTTATCTCCATTCCAGGGAGTAAAGATTGTGTAGCTTAAGCGTGATTGTTCATAGTTAAAGTGATTACCCCCCTGGCATTTAGTTAAGGAGTTTTATTCCCTCCCTAACTTCAGGGGAAAATCCCTACCTGGGGAAACAACCTTTCTCGGAGAGGTGACCTTGGTTAAAACACATAGCGGGCTACGCCCTCCATCTTGCCCCAGGGTAAGGGCTACGCCCTCCATCTTGCCCCAGGGTAAGGGCTACGCCCTCCATCTTGCCCCAGGGTAAGGGCTACGCCCTCCATCTTGCCCCAGGGTAAGGGCTACGCCCTCCATCTTGCCCCAGGGTAAGGGCTACGCCCTCCATCTTGCCCCAGGGTAAGTGCTCCATCTTACCTTGGCCATGTGCTTGGCAAGGAGCTTCCCGGAAGTCAGCCTCTGCTAGCCACACCCAGGAACAAGACACCGACTTGCGCCTGGCCAATCGGCAAGGCCACAGCCCTTTCTCCTCCCCTTACTCCAACCCCCTATAAAACCCCTCTCCACACTTTGTCAAGCAGCAAGGATGGACCGGCTTTCGGCAAACCAGGAGGTCCCAGTTCGATTCCCGGTCAGGGCACATGCCCGGGTTGTGGGCTCGATCTCCAGTGGGGGGCGTGCAGGAAGCAGCCGATCAGTGATTCTCTCTCATCATGATGTTTTGTTCTCTCTCTCCCTCTCCCTCTCTGAAATCAATACAAATATATTTTTTAAAAAAACAAACATTCAGTAGGGACACTGCCCGACGGTGGAGCTGTGGATTGTGATAGCTCAGTGCCTCTCAGCCCTCCTTTTACGTGACTTGGATTGAGCTGGGAGGGAGCAGCCGTCTGTGTTCCGGGAGGTGTGAGAGCACGGCTGTCACGCGGGAGGCTGGAGCGGGGCCTCCCTCCAGGCGGAGCCGGGTGATGCCTGGACAGTGTGTCTGTGTCAGGCCAGGTGGCTCGCGGGCACATGCCCGCCACAGTCACGACAGCGCCCCGGACGCCCGGCTCCGCGTCGGTTGCTGGCCATTGAGTGAATAAAATAAATACCCAGTAGATAATTAACCAGTTGTTGCCATTTGGAAGTTCAATACAGAAAAGGTTGCCGAGGAAGGACACCATTAGCTCTCGAGCAGTCACTGTAGTAAAACGTCTTTGTAAATAAGTCGTGAGCATCTCAGTCAGGTTATATTTGCACGATCCCGTAGCCTCTCCTCCGCCTCCCGGCTGCAGGGATGAAGGGAGAATAATGCTCATTTCTGGCAGCTTCTGCCCAGCTGCCAGGGCCCCGGTGAGTGTCCCCAGGGACCAACAGGGCAGCAGCCGAGCCTCCGAGGCCGCAGGCGGAGAGGTGCTGACCTCGGGTCCCTCGCTGACCGGCCCCGTTGGCTTTTGCAGGGCAGCGCATCGTGAACCGGCTGCGAGCTTCCTTGTTCTCCTCCGTCCTGAGGCAGGAGGTGGCTTTCTTTGACAAGACGCGCACGGGCGAGCTGATCAACCGCCTCTCCTCGGACACGGCGCTCCTGGGCCGCTCGGTGACCGAAAACCTCTCGGACGGGCTCCGGGCCGGGGCCCAGGCCTCTGTCGGGATCGGCATGATGGTACGTCCGCCCCGCTTGCGTCAGCACCTTCTGGTCAGGGCTGGGCCTGTGCCAGGCCTCTCGTGTCCGGGAGGAGCTCGGGGTGAGCTGCTCTCTTCCCTCTGTAGCCGCTGGCCAGAGCGCCGCCCCGCAGGCTGTGGGGACAGACACTGCTGCTTCCCGCATGGCCTCTTGCACTACATGTCCCAGGACGCAGTCCTATCTGGAGGCAGGACCGCTGCTTTAGAAAAGGTGGCGTGTGGCCTGGGCTTTCTGAGGATGCTCGAAGGCAGCAGGGGGAAGGAAGCTTCTGGTGCTGAGCAGTGGGTCCGAGGGAAGGCAGGAAGTCACACCCGCCACCACAGGCAGGGCCACCCCTGCCCGAGGGACCCCTTCCTCTCCTCCTCGCCTGGGAGGGAAGATCAGTCCCCCTCCTTCCAGGCGCCTCTCGCCACTCCCACGCCTTTGTGTTGTCCTAAGTCCGTGGTCGGCAAACTGCGGCTGGCGAGCCACATGCGGCTCTTTGGCCCCTTGAGTGTGGCTCTTCCACAAAATACCACGTGCGGGCGCACGTACAGTGCGATTGACACTTCGTGGCCCATGTGCAGAGGTCGGTTTCCGGCCTGGGCGAGTCTATTTTGAAGAAGTACTGTTGATATTTGGCTCTGTTGACTAATGAGTTTGCCGACCACTGTCCTAAGTGAATGAGTGAATGAATGAATGAACGAATGATTGGTTCTGTCCATTACTTTACACTGTAGTCTGCTGCTTTTTCTCAGCATTTTAGAAGAGCCTTGTTCTGATTATGCTATTTTCTGAGCAAATGAGATTTGCCAGATCTTAATAATTTGTTGAAGGGGTGCCAGTACCGTTTAAGATACCGTCACCAAATTGCAGGGTTGACAGGACACCCCACCAGGCCACTTCTGGAAGTCGGCTGTTTCTTCTTTGAGCAGGTCCAGCTGTCAGGAGTCGCTCCTCATGCTGAGTTCAGATCCACGTGCTTCCGTCCACTGACCAGGGAAGCGCTGTAACTCTCCTGCCCTTGTGGGTTATGTCTCCCGCCAGGTCCCTTCCGTCTGCCCGTCGCAGGACGCGGGTGTGTTCGGTCTCTTTGCCGTCTTGGTCATTTCAGTGGGACCCGTGGCTCAGGTTGTTCAGTGGCCTCGAGGCGGTCCAGACCTGGGCCCAGAATTCCTGCTGTGGTCCCGCAGCGTGAGCAAGCGGGCCTCTCCCTCACTCCCGCCAGCTCCCCTTCTCTGTCGATGAACCCCATGGTCCAGAGCGGCGGGGGTCAAAGGCTCCCGCCCTGTCTGCAGCAGCTCTTGGTCACGTGACTCCTGTGTGGCATGCTCAGTATTCGTGGGTTTTATGAAAAGTTCCACCAGTACAGCCTGTCTCTTCATTGAAACACACACACACACACACACACACACACACACACTCACCTACAATAGGTCGTGAGAATTTGCTGCTACTCTGTGTAACAAATACCTTCTGGCTTTGTTTCTGACAGTTTTTTGTCTCGCCGCATCTGGCCACTTTCGTTTTGAGTGTGGTGCCTCCAATATCCATCCTTGCCGTGATTTATGGACGATACCTACGGAAACTGACCAAACTCACTCAGGACTCCCTGGCACAAGCCACGCAGGTACAGGCCTTCCTTGGCACGGTCCCCCCTGAGTGAGCTCAGAGCCACCCGTGGGCGGACCCTAGGAAATGTGCTCGGACTTGGCAAAAACTGCTTACTTTCCCTTAACGTTAGAACTAAAATACGCTGCCTTCTAGACTAGATCACTACCCACGTGGCAGAATAGATCCAGCTTAACTGAACATGACCTGGACTTCTTCCTTCTTCCATCACTGTTTCTTGTAGGACAAAAAAGCTAACCATATTTTCCAAACACTTTCTGGGTGCCACTCTGTTCTCCGTTAATTAATAAAGGTAGCTTTGCAATGCTGTCCAGTATTGTCTTCTTAAAAAATTAAAAATAATTCTTACGTTTTCGTATTACAAAAACCATCCATGTTTCTATTTGAAAATATAAAGGGAAAAAATAATAGGCATCAGCCTGCCTCTCAATTAACATTATTAATATCTTGGAGCCTGTCCTTTTTATGTCTTTTTCTCTGCATGAAGACATAGTTCTGTATCTAGCTGTATACCCTCCGGTTTACCTTTCCATGTACCTCTATATAAGCTGTGCATCTGCATAGATCGATGTTTCCAAAAATAAGATTGTTTGGGACTCTCTCCTTTGCAGCCTGTTTTTGACTTAGTCACGTGTCCCTGCAACTTCCATTGCTCGTGTCTTAAAAATGAGAGCCGGTTTTCAGTTGTGCCTCCAGAACTCTTGACATGTGACCTTGCCCCCCCGCCATCCCTGCAACTTCCATTGCTCGTGTCTTAAGAATGAGAGCCGGTTTCCAGTTGTGCCTCCAGAACTCTTGACATGTGACCTTGCCCCCCCGCCCCCCGAAATGTCTTTGTTCTCCCAGCTAGCTGAGGAACGCATCGGAAACATCAGAACCGTTCGAGCTTTCGGGAAAGAAATGACTGAAATCGAGAAATACACCAGCAAAGTGGACTTCGTGATGCAGTTAGCAAGGAAAGAGGCGATCGCTCGGGCAGGCTTCTTCGGAGCAGTAAGTGCATCGTTGTGGAAAGGGAAGAAGGCGGATGTTGTCATTGGGAGAGAGTGCTATTCTGTGACTCTGGCCATAGATAGAAAGTGAGTCTATTCTACCTCAGGACTAAGAATTGTCTTCCTTAGAGTGTTTTTGTGAGAGAGAAGGAAACCAATAAATGTAAGGAAGGAAAAGGCAGTGGGCAGGGAGACCAGACACTGTGGGATCAGGCACTGGTTCTCAGCGTCACGTGGGTGCTGCTCAGACAGGCAGACTGTCCACCCCTTCCAGACCTGTTGAACCGGAAACGCTGCGGTGGGGCCGGCAGTCTGTTTGAACAGGTTCCCCGCGTCCTCTGCTGTTTCCAAAAGCATAACCTCAGTGCGCTTCGAGAAGGAAGTGCCCCAGACTGATCATCATGAACTAGACAGGACACTGACCTAGAAGCTCACCACGAAGGCAGATTCGTAACATGTCCGATCTGGACAGAACTGCACAGGTGACGCATAATGGCCGGATTCAGCAGGTAAGGAACAGGCCCCGAGGAGGCAGCGCCCACCCGAGACCCCACATCCGACCGGTCAAGGTGGATCAGAGATCCCGGACTCCAGTCTCCTGGCCCGTCCGTGCCCAGGCGTCACGTTAGACTGTGTAAACACACATGTCAGTTATGTGCTCACTGCCTCCAGTTAGGGAAGGAATCCTTCATGTAATTTTTTTTCTTTTGCAAACCGAGCAGATAGAGTAGAATAGGAACCCGAGGGGTGACTCAGCTTCTAGGTTTCCGTGTTGATGAGATTATTTCTTTGGATATCGCAGTGTTTTTAAAGAAATTCAGAGGAAAACATAATAGTTTGGAGAAGCCTTGCTGTGATAGTTAAATGAGGAAGGGGGTTACAGGCCGTGGTCTTGCTGTCTGCTGTGTGGGTCTCTGCCTCCCCCCTGACTTCTGCGTTTCCTTCACTCGACAGACCGGGCTCTCTGGGAACCTGATCGTGCTCTCCGTGCTGTACAAAGGCGGGCTGCTGATGGGCAGCGCCCACATGACCGTGGGCGAGCTCTCTTCCTTCCTCATGTACGCTTTCTGGGTTGGATTGAGCATCGGAGGTATATGATCTAACCAGGCGTGGGGAGTTACACGTGGAAAATCGGGTTCTAGTTTCTGAAAGTAAAACTTCACTCTCCTACTGTTCCATCTCTCAGCAAGTAACTGCACCTGAAAAAGCTCTGTCCTAGAATCTTATTCCCACTCGACCATGTTTCATCTTCTGAGGACCCCCATACTGCTTTACATAGTGGCTGCCCCCCTTCACAACCCCACCACCAGCGCACACAAGTCCCCATCTCTTCACATCCTATCCAGTACTTACTATTGGTTGACTTTTGACAATAGCCATTCTGACAGGTGTGACGGGATATCACTGTGGTTTTGACTTGCATTTCCCTGATAACAAGTGATACTGAGCATCTTTTCATGTCTGTTGGCCATCTGTGCGTCTTCTCTGGAGAAATGTTTATTCAAGTCAGAAAGCCCAGGAATAAACCCACAGTCAGAGGGTCAGCTAATCTACAGTAAGAGAGACAGGATTATACAGGAGGGAAATGAGTCTCATCAGTAAATGGTGTTGGGAAAACTGGATAGATATATGCAGGAAAAGATAGGACACTGGACCACTCTCTTACATGATATACAAAAATAAGCTCAAAATATATGAAAGACTTAAATACTGGTACACAGAAGACCTAAAACCAGAAAACTCCTAGAAGAAAACATAGGCAGTAAACTCCCTTTGACATCAGTCTTAGCAATATTTTTTTGGATATGTCTCCCTGAGCAAAGGAAACAAAAGAAACAAGTGGGACTACCTCAAATTAAAAACTTTCTGCACAGCGAGGGAAACCACCAATAAAACGAAAAACAACCTACTGGGTGGGACAGAGGTCACTTTAAGAAGAGATTGTTGGGGTATTGAACATTGCCAGATTCCTGTTCAGTCTGTAGCCCAGTAAAAGTTGAATTTTGAATGCCTAAAAGGTAGGTTTGGTTTTTGTAGGTATGAATATTGGGGTACGTTATTTCCCTTCAAGTATAGGCTAAGCATTATGTTTTATTTATATTGCTATGTTTCTGGCTCGGCAGAATTTCCTCTGTAGCACTGTGCTTTGAATTCAGTGGTTGATTAGTGCGGCCGTATGTATTTGTAAATTCCCTGACCATCCACTAAATCCTCATTAGAAATCAGGGAAATCAGAGGAGAAGAAGCTGAAGGAGAACGAGGGTACGAGTCTGAGGGGATTCTGCCCATGGGTTCCCAGGCAGCTGGCTCGGGTCCTTCTTTGAAAGCAGCAGGTTTTACGTTAAAAGCACCTGTCACTTTGCCCAGCGGGATGGGAGCAGCCGACGGCTGTGGCCGGCACCAGTGACGGATGTAGCGTCTCCCCTCAGGTCTGAGCTCGTTCTACTCGGAGCTGATGAAAGGACTGGGCGCCGGGGGCCGCCTCTGGGAGCTGCTGGAGAGGAAGCCGGGGCTGCCTTTCGACGGTGGGTCTGCAGCGCCTTTGCTCTTTCTCGTGGGGGTCAGGTGTGCTCCCTGCCCTGCCTGCAGGAGGGGCACGAGGGGGGAGGTCAGCAGCGGGGCGGGGGGCCCCGGGATGTCCCTGGAAGCACAGGGCTGACCACAGGCTGTGCCGCCCACCGCTCACCTCCCCGCAGGGGCCCTGTTGCCAGGGGCCAGGGCCCTGCTCCTCCCCCATCTGTTCTCCTTGGTGGTTGTGATGCGTGTATGGGGGGCAGGAGGAAAGGAAGAGGCATCATACGTGTAAAAGCCTCCGCGTGTATTGGTTTTAGGGGATGGCGTGAGGAATGCTGGTGCTGATGGTCTTGGCCAGCTGCTTCCCTGGAGGCCAGTCCTCAGGGCTCAGGAGGAGTGGCCGTGAGCTGTGACCATCCCCAAGCCCTCCTGGGGCCTTGCTGGCGAACGCCCAGTATTGCCCAGTGCCCTCCAGGACCGGGGCGGGGGAAGTAGCCCAGGGGGCACCAGACAGCATGGACCCTGCCCTCTCTGCTCCGTGGCTGGGGTGTGTCGTCATTCTCTCAGAACACGGATTGAGAGCAGATCAGACGAACCCGGGAGCAAGGGAGCGACAGAGGCTGGCTCAGGGCGGCGGGAGCCCCCTCCAGGCCGTGGTCGCTCGGGCAGGTGGTTGGCTGTGAGCACAGTGACCTGCAGGGGAGCTGGGACGGTACCTTCCACCTCTCGGGGCTGCGAGAAGCAAACAGGGCCTGTGCACTGCCTTGGCTGGGGGGCGTGCGGAGCAGCTAAGGGTAGACAGAGGCCTCTTCCTGACTTGCCCGGGGAGCACCCCCAGGGCTTCTGGGGGCGGCGTGTTAGTCAGACAGGTGGGAGCTGTGTTCACCTGGGACTGCCCTCTGCACTGAGTGATGATGCTCCATCTTCCGTTTCAGAGGGGCTGACCTTGAACGAGAAGAGCTTCCAGGGTGCGCTGGAGTTCAAGAACGTGCACTTCACCTACCCGGCTCGCCCCGAGGTGCCCATCTTCCAGGACTTCAGCCTCTCCATCCCCTCGGGGTCCGTCACGGCGCTGGTGGGCCCCAGTGGGTCCGGCAAATCCACGGTGGTTTCCCTCCTGCTGAGGCTGTACGACCCCCTTTCAGGTGAGCGGGTGGGTCCTCACCTCGGAGGGAGGGCGGGGCTGTTCTCGCCCGTCTCACGCCTGTGCCCTGCACGAGGGCTCGAAGGTGCAAAGAGCTGGGGGGAGAATTTATATCAACTTCAAAATGCTCGGGAGACTTTAAAAAGGCCCAACGGCGTCCGTTTTAATGTAAGATCGTCCCGAGGTGGCGTCCGTCGGTCTCTCCTTTTGTGAGACTTTCAACCTTTCAAAAACGGCACCTGGAGCCTCCCTGCCCGACCTGGTGTTTACGCGTCGGTGGCCCCTGACCAGTGGCTTTCCTCCCTCCGCAGGGACCATCAGTCTGGACGGTCGTGACATCCGCCAGCTGAACCCCGTCTGGCTGAGATCCAAGATCGGGACAGTGAGTCAGGTAGGAGGAAGGGGGTTTTTTTATTGTGTTTTTCTTTTAAAGCTGCATTTGTCGCTCGCTTTTTGCTTGGTCGTGAGTCTCCGTGAGAAGGATGGTGGTTTTCCAGATGCGCTGAACGGGTCTCACGTGGCAGATTGCATAGGTTTGTAAACAGTGCCGTTTCTCAGGACCTCACGCACTTTAACCCATTGAAGCACTGACTTTTTAAACTTATTTTTTATTTATTTTTAAAATATATTTTCATTGATTTCAGAGAGGAAGGGAGAGGGAGAGAGAGATAGAAACATCCATGATGAGAGGGAATCATTGATCAGCTGACTCCTGCACGCCCCACACTGGGAACTGAGCCTGCAACCTGGGCATGTGCCCTTGACTGGAATCAAACCCGGAACCCTTCAGTCTGCAGGACGATGCTCTATCCACTGAGCTGAACCAGCTAGAGCTGGTTTGTGTATATTTCAAAAAGCAATGTCCTCGGTGGAAGGCAGGCCGCCGGAAAATGCAGATGGGCTTGTGGTCTCCCAGGGCCTCACGACTCCCAAGATGAGGGAACATGCATTTATGAAGTGCCTACTGTGTGCCGAGCGCCGTGCAGGCATCTGCCCTGGGATCTCCCTCCCTGCGGTGGGTGGGAGCTACAGATGATGAGATCAGTCCTGCTGGGCGATGCATGAGGAATGAGGAGGTGGAGCCAGGAAAGCAGCATGTGCTCTTTGGGGGCAGTTTAATAGTCTCTCAGATGTAAGTGCTGTGCGGAGTGAGCCCCACGGTGTTCGCTAGGCGTGTGAAGTCTGTTTTGAACTTTGAGGTCAACATGTTTTATCTCCAATTTGCAGGAACCAATTTTGTTCTCTTGCTCAATTGCTGAGAACATTGCTTACGGGGCCGAGGACCCTTCTGCGGTGACTGCTGAGCAGGTGGAGAAGGTGGCGGAAGTCGCCAACGCAACTGCTTTCATCCGCAGCTTCCCGCAGGGGTTCAGCACTATGGTCGGAGAAAAGGGTGTTCTTCTCTCAGGTGCCTATTGTTCTGTTTTTAAATGTATTTCTATTGATGTCAGAGAGGAAGAGGGAGGGACAGAGAGAGAGAAACATCAATGAGGAGAGAGAGTCACTGATCCCTGCCTCCTGCACACCCCACACTGGGGATCGAGCCCGAAACCTGCCCTTGACCAGAATCGACCCTGGGACCCTTCAGTCCGCAGGCCAACGCTCTATCCACTGAGCCAAACCGGCTAGGGCTGTGCCAGGCATTTTCTAAACGCATTACACGTATTATCTCATTTAATCTTAAAAAACCCTATGAAGCAGATCCTATCACTGTTCCCTTTTCACTGGGGCACAAGAGAAGCTGTCCAAGCTGGGAAGTGGCAGAGCGGAGTCTGCACCTGCAGGGCAAGGGCCACAGGGAAACCAGGAGCCCAGGGAACCCCAGGTTCCTGAGCAGAACATGCAGAGGACGGGAGCAGAGAGCATCTCCCTCAGAGCGTCACCCCTGACCCTTCCTTCCTCACACTATGCTCCTCTTGCCCCGGCCCAGAGAAGAAACGGGGGGAAAATCAATGGAAAAAATATCCTCGGTGAGGATTAGAAAAGAAAAGAAAAGAAAAATGGCCTGGTACATTGGAACACCTCAGTTAATGTTAGCTAGCATAGTATTGTTACTGTGAATCCTGAGGTTAATGAGGAGGAGTATATTTTAAAACAGGTTCTGTCCTGCCATCTGTCCTAGTGAGGGCTTCCTGGGAGGAGCTGCCTTCCAGTTGCCACATGGCTTCTTAGAAAAGCTGTTACCAGGAATTGGTGTTCAGGCTTTGCATTAAAACACCCCTGTCGTTGCCAGGTGGGCAGAAGCAGCGGATCGCCATCGCCCGGGCGCTGCTGAAGGTGAGCCTGCGGCCCCACGGGGCGGTTGTTTAGCTTTTCATAGAGACCTTGTAACTTGTCATTTACTATTTTCCTTCTCCCTGTCCTTCCCTTTTTCCTTGGAGGGGAGGGAAGATACATGATTGACAGTTCTGGTGAGAGAGGAGTGAGGCCTTCCATGAGTGCACGCTGTCCAGACTTAACCAGTATTTTGGGGATATGAGGAGGCCAGGCCTGTGCTGGGATTGACAGAGGGAGAAGCATTCAGTGTATCGAATGAAACAGTGATCGTATCAGAATCTAGAACAGGACCAGTCTGCTTGCTGGTATAATCCGTAATCAGCTGCTAAGCTGAGTAATACAGACTTGAAATACTTGTCCAAGACTTCTGAGAGGAAAGGGAACACATTTTAGCTGGAAGTCAGACATGGGATGTTTTAGGAAGGGATAGTCTTTCCTCTGTTATTTAACGACTCTCCTCCGATGGATAAGTGATTTAAAAAACTGCTTTATTGAAGCATAACTTACACACCAGGAACTTCCATTTTCAATGTACTTCCAGTGACTTACAGTAAATTTACAGTTACTCAACCATCACACAATCAAAACAAAACAAATATTTCCTTTTTATGTTAGAGCATTTCTATCCCCCTCAGATAAACCCTTGTACCACGTGTCGCCTTTCCCCGTTCCCAGCCTCAGCCTCAGGCGCAGTTCATCTGCTCGCTGTCTAGACTGGCCTCTCTGGCCATCTCAGCTCGATGGAATCGGACAAGAGATGGTCGTTAGCCTCTCTCACTAGCTTATGTCTTTGCCTTTCCTCATGTTGTCGCCTCTGTCAGAACTCTCTTCCTGTCTGTGGCTGAGTGGTACCCTCCGTGGGGCTGGCCCACGGGCTGTGTATCCGTTCACCACTGATGACATCGGGGCTGTTTCCAGTTTGAGGCCCTTGTGAATAGCGCTGCTGAGAATAATGGGGCAGAGGTTTGGGTGGACACGTTTTCCTTTCTTGTGATCAACCCCTGGGCCAAGCTAGGATGGAGTGTGTTAGTACATCAGCTCCCCTTACGTTTTCGTCTTACGTGCTGCTCCCAGTGGAATAGCAGGCAGGGCCTGGAGGGCCTGGCTTCCGTGGGACTCACTTCAGAGCTGCCTCGCACTGCAGTTGATTGGCATCAGGAAAAAGTGCCCTGAGAGCAGCACCCAGCCCCGGGGTCACTGTGATACGGTCTCAAGTCGCCTCCAACCCCCCTTCTGTGCTTATCACAGTCACCTACGAACTTGTGGTTCTCTTTCTCTGCAGCAGTTCTGTTGTGATATAATTCACACACTCTACAACTCACCCATGAGAAATGATAATTCAGTGGGTTTTCGTGTATTTAGTGTTGTGTATCCATCCCAGAAGCAATGTTAGGACCTTGTCATCACCCCGGAAAGAGATGCCGTCCGCTGTCGCAGTCACCCACACCCCCTGCCTTGTGGCCCCAGGGACCCCAGCCCCCAGGGACCACGGACCTGCTCTGTTGCTAGGGATGCGCCTACTCTGGACACTCCCTGTAGAGTCACACGACATGTAGCGTTTCGCGTCTGACTTACTCACTGAGCAGAAGGTTTTCAATGTTCATCATGTTGTATCATGTACGGCACTTCATTTATTTTCATTCCTGGGAGTTTGTGTTTTTCTAATAACAATGTTTTCTTTTTCATGTTTTTCCTTCTTTAGAATCCCAAAATTCTCCTCCTGGATGAAGCCACCAGGTGAGGATATCTCAGTACCACATGTGATTATATACAGCGAAGGCTTCCTTTTCCAAAGACTCACCTTCCTGTACTTTACAGTGTTGCCACTGCCAGGGTCCTTTCCCTACTTTATTTATTTATTTTTTAATATATTTTTATTGATTTTTTACAGAGAGGAAGGGAGAGGGATAGAGAGTTAGAAACATCAATGAGAGAGAAACATCGATCAGCTGCCTCCCGCACACTCCCCACTGGGGATGTGCCCGCAACCAAGGTACATGCCCTTGACCGGAATCGAACCCGGGACCCCTGAGTCTGCAGGCCGACACTCCATCCACCGAGCCAAACCGGCCAGGGCCCTTTCCCTACTTTAAAATGACCGAGTCTGTCTGAGTGAGTGACAGTCGGGAGGTAGGGGCAAGCTGAGCCTGGAGGGAGGGTTGTAGCTCCAGGTGAGACACGTGTGTGATGAGTCCCCGATCACTCCCATCAGCTTCTACTTATGTGACAAGTTTTGCGGAAATGTAGAGGCCCCACTTCCTGGTTAATAGCACCGTTATACTATCAAACATGTAAAGTAGACCCAAGAAGTTACCATCTAGAATTCAGTGGTTCTCAACCTTCCTAATGCCGCGACCCTTTCATACAGTTCCTCATGTTGTGGTGACCCCCAATTTCATTGTTACAAATTGAACATAATTAAAGCATAGTGATGAATCACAAAAACAATATGTAATTATAGATGTGTTTTCCGATGGTCTTGGGCGACCCCTGTGAAAGCGTCATTCGACCCCCAAAAGGGTCAGGACCCACAGGTTGAGAACCGCTGATCTAGATCCTAGTGAACATTCACTGCTAGCGCAGGGCCACTGTGTGTGTAAAGCGAATGCATGGGCCGCAGTCTGCCTGGCACTGACTCTTTGCTTTCTCGCTGGTTTCCCGCTCAAGTGCGTTGGATGCTGAGAATGAGTATCTGGTGCAGGAAGCTCTGGACCGACTCATGGAAGGAAGGACAGTGCTGATCATTGCCCATCGTCTGTCCACCATCAAGAATGCTAATATGGTGGCTGTTCTCGACCGAGGAAAAATTATCGAATGTGGGAACCATGATGAGCTGCTTGCCAAACCAGACGGGATATACAGAAAATTAATGAACAAACAAAGCTTCGTGTCAGCATAAAGAAGCAATTGCTGGCCAAGTGAATCCAAGAGACTTTAAAACCAAACAGCACTGCAGGGGGGAAATTCCTTAGAGAGGGTATGGAATCTGTAAATGATACTTCGAGTTATTTGAAATAGGCCTATTTTTCCCAAAGTATATAAACTATTGTTTTGAGATGAACCTGTTCTCAAAACCTTTACAGTCAGAGTTTTAATAATTATAACTTTCTAAATGTCTATAGCACTGAAGTTATTTTCAGGTTTTATACTTTATTTTATCTTGGAATATTTTCATACAGCATGGCACCTCATTTTTTTTACCTGCTGTTCGAGATGGAAGTTATTGTCAAATGACAACTTTAAAAGGGAATTATAAATTAAAAGGCCTAATTATTTTAGGCCAGTTTGCCAATCACTGTGTAATTCTCTTGGTAGTATTCTGCCCTCTTTGGGTCGAATGGTACCGGGTTGTGTCATAGAACAGTGGTCAGCAAACTGCAGCTCTTTGGCCCCTTGAATGTGGCCACGAAGTTTCAATCGCACTGTACGTGTGTGCCCGCACGTGGTATTTTGTGGAAGAGCCACACTCCAGGGGCCGCAGTTTGCCGACCACTGTCATAGAAGATGAAAACCTAGCCGTTTATTTTATCCTCATGCTCATGAAGTGAACCTGAGTGTCATACATACAGAGGTAGTGACTGTCTCCTGGCGAGAAGGGAACGTTCTCATTCTCCATCCCCTGCGTCTTCAGAGGCATGAGAGTGCAGGAGGCTGTGTCCCTCTGGAACGAGGCTGTGTGTGGGTGTGTGTGGTCTTTAACGTTTTGGGCACATGAGAGCCTGATGAGTTTGAAAAGGGGAAGAGGCAGCCCCATCTTTGCCCAGGAAAACTTCTATTTTCACTACTCACATATTTCTCTCTGTGAGCCCCCCCGGAAAGTGAGGCGTGGGCTGCCAGGCATTATCAAGAAAGATGTAAAAATGAATTTTACATGATGTTATCTAAGGCTTGTTCTGAAAATTGTACTTTAAAAATGTATAAGCCCTAACCCAAATTTGACGGCCTTTTCTCAGTTACTTAAATACATTTGAAGTGTCATTTAATGAGGCTAAAATCTGAATAATGTAACTGTAATTTTCAACCTTAAAACATTTGAAGAAAGTTTAGACCAGGGGTGGGCAAACTTTTTGACTCGAGGGCCACAATGGGTTCTTAAACTGGACCGGAGGGCCGGAACAAAAGCATGGATGGAGTGTTTGTGTGAACTAATATAAATTCAAAGTAAACATCATTACATAAAAGGGTACGGTCTTTTTTTTTTTTTTAGTTTTATTCATTTCAAACGGGCTGTAGTTTGCCCACGGCTGGTTTAGACGTTCTTGCTATTCTACAGAATATCAAGAAACCTTAAGAACTTGTCAGTCTTCTGAAAAGAGGACATTAATAACTCTCTTCTATTTATAACTATAGTTTCATTCACCTGAACGCCTCAGAATTCCTAAAGCAGTGCTGACAACCACCAGATTTGCCAAATTTCATGTCAGTGCTGATCACTTGCTCTTGCCTCCAGAAAAAGTGCTTTTTTTCTGCATAGGTGATGCCAGACCCAAGAAGTAACTATGTTGAGATAAGTAAAATGGAAGTTTCCTCCTGTACTAAGTAATTGTTAGTTCCCTGGTTAGACTGGAAGAAGAATCCACTATTTCATGATAAGCAGGGAGACATATAATTCATTCTACATCAGGGAATTCATTCATGAATAAGTGGGCTGTGTGTTTTGGGTTGGTAAACAGTACACCTGTGACCATCATTTGAACAGACTTCACTTGTCGTCTCTGCAGTGTGCTGTGACGGACGGTGTGGTTCAGCAGCTACAGAGCTGAGCTCGAGGGAAGTCTGTGCCATAGAAGGACTTACAAACCCGAACTTGATCATTATGTGTCATTTTCTAATACAAGATGTTCAGTGTGTCTTTAGGTTACATTTATATCGTGGATTAAAATTTATAGTGAACTTTATCTGTGTCTGTCTCTTTTCTGTTTTTGCTATTTTTATTCAATTTATTGGGGTGACTGATTTACAGCATTATATACCAGGTAAGTTTCAAGTGTGGACGTCTACAATACCCTGCAACCAAGTATGTGCCCTTGATCGGTGATTGAACCTGCAACCCCTCTGGTGTGTGGACCAGCGCTCTAACCACGGAGCACACTGGCCAGAGCTTGATGTTGTTATTTTCAAAGAACCAGCTCTTGGTTGCATTCATTTTTCAATTGTATTTTTTCTCTATTTTGTTTAATTCTCTGATTTTTACTATTTCCTTCCTTCTACCGACTTTGTTCTTTTTCTAGTTACTCAGGGTGAAATGTTAGGTTGTTTAGTTGAGATGTCTCTTATTCTTGAGGTAAGTCTGTAATGCTGTAAACTTCCTTCTTAGTACCGCTTTTGCTGCCTCTCTCAAATCTTGCTGCCACGTGGTCATTCTCATTTACCCCTATTACCTTTCGATCTTCTATTTCTTCTTTGACCCAGTCTTTGTTTAGGACCATGTTGTTTAATCTCCACATATTTGTGGTTCTTTTCCGCTTCCTTTTTGTAGTTGATTTTTCCATTTCAAAGCATTGTGGTTGGAAAATATCCTTGGTATGATCTCAATCTTCTTAGGTATGTGAGCCTACTTTTGTGTGTGTTGAGAATGTTCCATGTACACTAGAGAAGAATGTATATCTTCCCTACTGTTCTGGGATGAAACACTTGGTAAATATCGATTATGTCCATTTGGTCTAATGCATCATTTAAGACTGATATTTCCTTATTGATTTTTCTATTTGGATGATCTGTCCATCACTGTCAATGGGGTATTCAGGTTCCCTACTATAAATTTGTTTTCGTCAGTTTCTCCCTTTAGTTCTGTTAGTGATTGCTTTATGTATTTTGGTGCTCTCTGGTGGGGTGCATATATATTAATAAGTGTTATGTCTTCATGATGTATTGTTCCCTTTATCACTATGAAATATCCATCTTTGTCTCTTGTTACCTTTTATATCTTGAGATCTATTTTGTGTGATATAAATACAGTTATACCTGTTTTTCTCTGAATGCCATTTTCCACCCCTTCACTTTGAGTCTGTCTTTGCAGCTAAGATGTGTCTCCTGAAGGCAGTGTGTATATTTAGAGTGAATATTGATATATGAAGATTTCCTATAGCCTATAGATTTACCTTTTTTATTTTATTGTCACCCTTACAGATGTTCCCATTTCCCCACCCCCACCCCTTGGCCTACCTCTGCCAAGCCCCCTCCCTTCCCTGTGACCATCAGCCAATGTTGTGTGTGTCTCTAGGTCATGCATACATGCCCTTTGGCTAATCCTTTCACCTTCCG
>NW_005353435.1:1001819-1007445 GCF_000412655.1 Myotis brandtii
TTAGCTTCGTGTGGAGGGAGGAGGGTGCGTTTGCACCGCCGGTGGCCGCCTCCCTCCCAGCCCTGTGACCTGGTGGGAGTTCTCCTGTCGGGGAAGAGACGGGGACGGTGGGACGGTGGCACCTGCGCTGAGCCCGCGCCTCCCCCTCCCGCCCGGAGGCGTCAGTAGGAAACGCGGATCCGGAGGGAAAATGCTGGTGGGATCGAGGCCCCCAGTCATTGTGTGGCACCTGACATGCTCACTGCCCATTGGGATTGTAAAGGGCTTTTAGCTACACACGTTCACCTGCAGCTAAATTAATAGGAGAAAGGCTTCCCATAAGCAGGGAGGTGAGAATAGCTTTGCTACCAGGTGAAAGCTTGGCGCGCCGGTCAGCATCGCTGGTCCACACCACGCCCCCTTTCGGAATTAATCTAGGGCTTTAGGAGGAGGCAGCATGTTTCTGAATAGTCTGATGATCCTTTTTTAAAAATGTATTTTTATTGATTTCAGAGAGGAAGGGAGAGAAACATCAATGATGAGAGAGAATCCCTGATCGGCTGCCTCCTGCACGCACCTACCCTGGGGATCGAGCCCACACCCGGGCATGTGCCTTTGACCGGGAATCAAACCCGGGATCCTTCAGCCCGCAGGCCGACGCTCTATTCTAGGAGCCAAACCGGCCAGGACAGTTGGATGATCCTTTAAAGAAACATCTTTGTTGTACTACCCTGTTGGTCAACAGAGCTCTGGACCAGTCTGTATTTGAGTCTCCTCGCTTAATCTTGATATAAGAGATTGAATAACTTTTAAACTGGCGACTCTCCATTATTTTTCTGAATGTTAAAATGAAGGTGAGAAGAAAATAACATTTCTCTGGCTGTATCGGCTGTATTGAATGGCAGGTAGCAGCAGATACGTGTGACCCATTTAACTTCTTTTTTGTTGTTAATCCTCAGTGGATATTTTTTCCATTGCTTTTTCAGGGAGAGTATTCAAAGCTAAGGAAGCAGAGTTATAAAGAGTTTAGGTGAATGGCACGTGCATCCAAAATCTAGAGTATAAAAGTGTAAGGCCCAGGTCTCCTAAATCCCGTCAGTCTTTAATGAAAAATACATTTAATGACACTGAATACATGAGCCAGAGTTGCTTTTCACTGTTCCACTTCATATTTCCTGTTCATCAAAGCTCTCCTCTTCATTGTGGAAACAGATACGTAAACATCAGGGTGACGGGCAGTGTAAGTTCTGGTGAGGAATGTGGTCTCTCTTCTGTAGGGGAACACCCACACGAATGTTCCCGCATCACTCCATAACCGAGACCATGAACTACGACGTGAAGACGTTCGGATCGTCTCTCCCCGTGAAAGTCATGGAAGTCCTGACGCTGGCCGAAGGTGGGTGTCAGCTTCCGTTTGCCTCTCATTGCAGTTCACACGAAGCCTCGCTCTAGCCTGGAGCTTGAAATGGGTGCTTTCTCTGCCAGCCCTCCACCTAAATGGGCGGACAGGGGCAACCTGTTTGCTTTTTCACTGTAACTGAGAAGTACAATAAATTTAGAAGCAGACTTTCATTCCAGCACAGTCAAATCTTTAATGGTTGTAAGTACTGCAAATGCAAAACTCGGTCCAATTTCAAAAGTTAATTGGGGCCCGGCCGGTGTGGCTCACTGGTCGAGCATCGACCTGTGAACCAGGAGGTCATGGTTCGATTCCCAGTAGTGGGTTCGATCCCTAGTGTGGGGCGTGCAGGAGGCAGCTGATCAGTGATTCTCTCTCATCATTGATATTTCTCTCTCTCTCTCCCACTCCCTCTCTAAAACCAATAAATAAATAAAAACATACCCTCCGGTGAGGATTTTTTAAAAATCACAAGTTAAAAAACAGATGTATGTTCTTAAAAACATTTTATAGCAGGAAAACCAAATGATATTTTTCAAACTATAGGTGGTGACTGAGATCAGTTTAGTGTTTCATAACCAGCATTTTTAAGAAAATGAAATAAAGTAGAATCTAGAATATCAGACTGCATCTCATATAATGTTAAGTAAGTTTTGTTTTATTTTATTTACATTGTTTACGAATGCATCATGATGTAAAATGTATTCATACTGTGAAGGACAGAAAAGTTTAAAGTAAGTACTCCGTTCTAGAAGACGGAATATTTCTTATCAACTTGAACTTGCACATCTTGACTATAATAGTATTACAGAAAGTAAGATATCTGTTTATTAACAAACAAAAATTAACAAATGTTAAACCTAGGCCCAACATATACTTTTTGTCTTCAGGTATATTTCTAAAAGTGGTTATCAGAGTAAAATGGATCTCTTGTTTTGCATATTGATAACTCCTGAATGATATACAAGAATATTTTTTGTTGTAAATTAATCTCCTTAATGAGCGGTAATTTTTGTGGTGAAGAGTGTGGCAGTGAAGATTTTGGTGTAAGGAAATGTTAACAGTTGCTCTTTTTCAGACACTAAGATGCACTATGTACCTCATTTTCTTTCCCCTCATATTTTTGTTTAGATGATGATCAGCTGACTGTTCGCATAGATGAAGGTGGATGGGCTTGTCTGGTCTGCAAAGACAAGCTCATTATCTGGAAGATTACTCTGTCCCCCATTTCTAAGGTAATGGCTCTTTGGAGAGTTGAAAGGAGATAGAGGAGAGGGAACCAATTGGCCCTTCATTTTTACCCTAAATTCTTAGAATTGTTGGGAGGAGAGTCTGAAGCTATTCAAGCATGAGGGGATTTGCATGTGCATAGTGATATGAAATACTGAGCATGTACTTCTCTCTCAACCAGAATACTCTTTCCAGTCCGGGAAGAGATTGGATTGATTGATATTCAGAGTGCGGTCTAGTTCCTAAGTTTTCCTGATTTTATATCTCTTAAGAAACTTTGTTTTAAAACTACTGGAAGCCTGATCAAAAATTCTGAGAAGAAAGAATATTTGTAGAGTGCTGTTTCCAGCAATGAAATAGAATGTAAAATAGGCAGAGAAAGAAAATGGTGAAGTCAGATGCATATTCAAAAAGGTGGACTTGCTGTGAAAGGTCTTTTGTTGGGCTTTGTTCCGCAGTTATCTGTTTGCAAAGAACTTCAGCTGCCACCCAGTGACTGCCAGCAGAGTGCGGACCTGGTGGCTCTCTCTTACTCAGCTACCTCGGGTGAAGCGCATTCTACTCAGGTAGGTGACTTGAATGCTTCTTGAAATCATTTTTTTCAAATAAGGGGCATGTTAAATTTCATGCAATTGTACAACCAAAGGAAAAAGTCAATTTTACTGTATGATGATTTTTTTCAATATAAAAAGGAGTTTTTATTTCTGGTTTTTCCTAATCAGATAGTAGATTGCCCTGGTGTTTTAATATCCGTTTCATCAGACTCCCAGTTCTTGCGTCCTCCTTTTACCGTGGTTGCTGAGTGTGGTGATCTTGTTTTCAGTCTGTTGCTGTCATGGCTGCCACCAGAGAAGGATCCGTTCGCTATTGGCCAAGTCTTGCTCGCGAAGACGCCTACACAGAGACTTGCGTAGATTCGGGAGGCGATAGGATTTACAATTTCCTAACAGCGGTGCAGGTATCGTATACCATGGATATCCTTCTATCTGTATGGGAAAGCTGTCACGTGGCTTAGAAGGGGGATTGGAATGACTAAATATTCTGGGTCTTGAACAGACCATGCAGAACAGGGAGCGATAAAAGAGAGACGAGAAGGATGGAAGGGTCTATGATCTGAACAGTTAGAGAAAGAAAGGACTTCTCATGGGGCTGCGAAACGTCAATACTGGAGAGTAGCTAGTGGTCATTTCTTTCAGGAACATTTCACACGAGCGACGTAAAAACTGACACTACGCAGAATGGTTTGCTGCTGTATACTCTGCAGGTTTACCAAAGAAATAAAATCCTACGCTCGATTTGTTTAACCTGCAATGTGGTGAACCTGTAATTTAAAAATCAGAAAAAACAGGCAATTTAAGAAACAAAACTGCAACAACAGTTTTTCCATGTAGAATTAATAGTCTTAAGTGAATGGATTCATACGTAAGTTATTTTACTAGCAGTGTTCCTTTTTATCCTCGGAGATTTCTTGTGAAGGGATAGATGATTTTCCTTGTATTGAAGCATTTTGTGTTAATTTTCTTTATCTTGGTGTCAAGCGCTTCACTGAACTAATTGCACAGTATTTGTTCCCAGGGAGGAAGTTTTATTTTGGCTGCGTCGGGAAGCCAGCTGACCCGCCTGACGCCTGAGAACTTGGGGAAGATTCATCAGCGGGCCCTGCCCCAGGGCCAAGGCGTGCTCTCCGGGATTGGGCGGAAGGTTTCTTCTCTCCTGGGAATTTTATCTCCTAGCAGTGATCTCATAGTAAGTTGATCAATAACTTTGTTTTTATAAGCTTGTTTTGTTTTTTAAATATATTTTTATTGATTTCGGAGAGGAAGGGAGAGGGAGAGAGAGATAGAAACATCAATGGTGAGAGAATCATTGATTGACTGCCTCCTGCATGTCACACACAGGGATCAAGCCCACAACCCAGGCAGGTGCCCTGACCAGGAATCGAGCCGTGGTCTGGTTCATGGGTCGACGCTCAACCACTGAGCCACACCAGCCAAGGATAAACTCCATGGGTGTTTTTTTGTCCTTAACTCCTTATTGCGAGTTATGGGAACAACCATGAGCTCCCAGATTCATAAGAATTATTGCACCGAGTGGAGACTGCCCTCAGCCGCCTGGTCAACCTGCATCTGCAGGCCTCCTCCACCTGCCTTTCTCTGGGCTTCCGTCTCCACCTCGATGATGTGGCTCTGGAGGGTGTGGGCCCTTCTTCCACGAGCTGGCTAAGGAGCAGCCTGAGGGTGCCCAGCGGCTCTTAAAGACCCACACCCAGCACGGTGGCTGCGTTCTCTTCCAGGACGCACCAGAGCCTTGCCCACAGGGAGGGGGTGAAATTCAGGACGCCATGGGAGCCGCCATGGCCTTGGAGAGGAGCCAGACCAGGCCCCGTTGGATCTGCAGGCCCTGGGTCCTACCCGAAGGGACCTCTCTGACTTCCCAGAGGAGAGGAAACTCCTCAGGAAGATGGGTGACACCTGCCTCACCCCACTGGCTGCCGGCCCCCGGGCTGGGCGAGTATCTCTTCAGAAGTCTCCCCCTCCAGCACGACTGGGAGCCTGTGGAGCCCAGAGGCCTTTGAGGGGCCCCTCTGCATCCCCTGGGGTCTGGCTTGTGCCTGAGCCTCTCTCTCCCCGAAACCACTAGGCATCCTTTTCACCGCCCTGGAGCCCTCTCCCATGCATTGGACCAAATGGAAACAAGCTTTTTGCAGCAAAAACGAACAAAAAAAAAAACAGTCATGTATATCCAACTGTAAAACACATGTATACTTCATAAGCCAGCAGATGCTTAAAAGCCAAAATAACATACGTGTCACCATCTACACACGCCCCTCCCGATTCACTTTTGTCTAACAGTCTGTGGTCAAGAGCCATTGATTAGAGCTCCCTCACTGACTGGGTTTGCAGACTTACATTCCAGACTCTGCTGTGCGTCCCTGGTTTCTCATTGGGCCTCATCTCTTGCCTCTTCTCTGGTTATAACCTACGTGCCGCTCACAGGACTGCTGGTCCTCTGAGGACC
>NW_005353435.1:1007613-1028195 GCF_000412655.1 Myotis brandtii
TTTATGTCTCTGCCTGTGGAAGCCTGCCTGGCTCTCGGGTCTGTTTCAGCATCACTCCTTCCTTTGGGTCCTAAAGGAAGAATTCTGCTGGGAATACGAATCAAGTATCATAAAAGAGACGACATTTGAATTTCAGGAAAATAGTGTATTAACATCAGAACTGAATCAGTAAACTTGACTTTTTTCTCTTCTCCATCCAGCTCTCCAGTGTCCTCTGGGACAGCGAGAGGGCCAGCTTTTACAGCCTGACCAGTGCCAACATCAGTAAGTGGGAGTTAGATGAGTCGTCAGAAAGGCAGGTGCACAGCTGGGACATCAACAGGGCCCTGAAGGAAAACATCACCGATGCTATTTGGGTAAGAAGCGGCGGTCCTTGCCTCTCATTCACATTCGTGTGACATGAGTATGCTTGTTCCTTTAGTGCTTTATTCGTAAGAACATATTTTAATGTAAAAACACAGTTTTTAGCCATCGGATAAACAAATCAAGTATCCAATCTCTAGAACAGCGGTTCTCAACCTGTGGGTCGCGACCCCTTTGGTGGTCGAACGACCCTTTCACAGGGGTCACCTAAGACCATCCTGCATATCAGATGTTTACATGACGATTCATAACAGTAGCAACATTACAGTTATGAAGTAGCCACGGAAATAATTTTATGGTTGGGTCACAGCACGAGGAACTGTATTAAAGGGCCAGAAGGTTGAGAACCACTGCTCTAGAAATACTGTAACTCCCTGATTGACTTAATAATGTTTAAAACGCATGCATCACTCAGTAGCTGAGCTGCTGTGGCTGAGGCATGTGAGCCGGTGCTGGGGATGCAGAGGTGACCGATGATTCCCGTATGCACGGAGCTTACCTTGTTGATGTCTTCACCTAGGGATCCGAAAGCAACTACGAAGCTATCAAAGAGGGGGTCAACGTTCGGTATTTGGATTTAAAGCAAAACTGGTAAGCAATTACTCTGTCATAAAGAACCTAGGTAGTTGTCTGGGGAGGAAGTTGATGTGTGTGATAAAATAATGGCAGTCTTGCTAGGTCTCTAATGCTAATCTTGCCTGCTGACTGAGGGGTCCTGGGTTCGATTCCAGTCAGGGCACATGCCTGGGTTGCAGGCTCGATCCCCGGTGGGGGGCGTGCAGGAGGCAGCCGATCCATGATTCTCTCTCATCATTGACGTTTCTCTCTCTCTCTCCCCTCTCCCTTCCTCTCTGAAATCAATCAATATATATATATATATATTTTTTAATTGTGATTATCTTTCTATCATCTTTACCACCTAAAATAGTCCCATGTTTTTTTAAACATGAAGATTTTTAAAATAAAGATGTCAGTGAACGTTTACACACAGGTTTCCGTGTGAGTCACCGGCGAGTGCTTCCCCTGGGTGCACATCTGGGAGTGGGCTTGCGAGGCCGCGTGGGAAGTGTATGTTTAACCACGTGAGGAGCTGCCAGGCTGTTTGCCAAAGCGTCTGTCGCTCTCCCTTTTGCCCTGACCAGTGACGGGCTCCTGGTGCTGGCAGCCGCGTGGCACCCCGCAGACAGTCCCTGTCTCGTCTATTACTCCCTGGTGACAGTGGAGGACAATGGCTACCAGATGTCAGATGCCGTCACAGTAGAGGTCACTCAGTATAACCCACCTTTTCAGGTAAGATCTTATCTAAGTTAAATCCCACAGTGATGACCGCATGCTGAGTTTCCTTCCCCTAACCATTTCGGGGTCAAATTCTTTGAGAGATTGACCTGCAGGGCTTGGGTATATTTTATTTTATTTTATTTATTTGGGGTGGGTGTATTTTAAAATAGCTCTGTGAAGAGATCCTCATGTCTATATTGTTGGGTAGAAAGAAAATATTGATGGTGAACCACCAAGTGGAAAATAAGGAAGAAACTGGGTAGACATTGGGGTTTGGTGGAGTTTCCTTCCCCTAACCATTTCGGGGTCAGATTCTTAGATTGATCTGCAGGGCTTGGGTATATTTTATTTTATTTATTTGTGGGGGGTGGGGTGTATTTTAAAATAGCTCCGTTTTAGATACTGCATTTTACTTGCCATCTCAGACTTGTTCCTGTGCTCAGGCTCAGCTAAAGAGAAATGAGAGTCGAAGCAGCTGACAGCAAGCAGTTTGCTGCTGCTCACCTAGCTCTGTGAAGAGATCCTCATGTCTATATTTTTGAGTAGAAAGAAAATATTGATAGTGAACCACCAAGTGAAAAATAAGGAAGAAACTGGGTAGACATTGGGGTTTGGTTTTGAGCCCTGTACATTACAGAAAAACTCGCTTTCGCTCCAAGTAGGGTTATATTTGTAGGCATTATGCACTTAAAGCTCACGTAAATTATTAGAAGGGTGAAGAGATCTCCAATGTTAAGCTTCTTAATAGCAATTGGACATATTGTTTAATAACTATGATGTTCATGAGGGAAAGCCTTAACAACTGTTAAGTTCATTTCATTTAACCTCGTATAGTACTAATTCTGCTAAATCCTTCTTCTTAATATGACTGGTTAAACTGAATACTGTAAGGAAATCTAATTTGTTCTTTTATTTCAATAAGCCATAATATGTTGTACCAAAGTGGGAATTATGAAATCATACAGACAAGCTTTCGTGTGTCAGTTCTCAGGAAATGGAATTTTGAATTTAATTTTCAGTCTGAAGAGTCGGCTGTGTGTCGGTTGATGGTCCCTGACTTCTCCAGCCAGACCACCTACCTGTACAACGAGAGCGCTGTCTTCGTGTGCTCCACCGGCACCGGCAAGTTCTCTCCTCCCCAGGAGAAGATCGTCTTCAATACCCAAGGTACAGAGCAATCAGACAGCGAGATCAGGGAACTCGTTAGTCATTCTTGTATCTTTATTCTTCTTCCATAAGTGTTCCTTCCAGCTCCATACCTCCAGGGTTGCTGAGACCTTCGGTACCACACACCTATGGTAGCTGAAATCACAGCCCTAGTGAGAAACCGGAAGGGGGGTAGAAATCCCAGGCTGTTATGTTTGTGGACAAAAAAATAGTAATGTTTTCTCCAGAAGAGGCCAAGAAGGAAAGAACTGAAGCTCAGAAGCAATTGCTTATCCCTAGTTAGTGAGAGTGCCTCATTCTGAGTTGTTCTTTAAGTAAGTGTATCCAGACCCCTGGATGAGAAGGCTCATGGGGGAGGGGGGGCGAGGGAGGGGGAATTAGCCATCTGGAGGGTGAAAGAAAGCCAAGCAGGTGGTTAAATCAGGATATTTATCTAAAGGGGTTGGGCAGAGGGCAGAATCCCAGTGAGGCAACAGGATGAAACCTCGATGTTCTGGTCCCAGCAGGAGACTTGGCTGGGTGGGTGGGATGGCATTAAGGAGGCCCTGAGCAAGCGTAGACCTCCCCCAACTGGCTTCCTCAGTGAGTCACTGCGGAAGAGCACAAAAGGGCCCATCAGAGAACAAAAGCTGATACTGTGAATTTTGCAGGACGAGTCATTTGATTGTTTTGCTCACTCCACCTGCTGTTGTCTTGCGAGGCTAGTGTTGGTTGTCCCGAGGCTGAGGGCACAGGCTGCTACTTCAGACAGCAACAGGTTCTTGACCTTGGACCCGGGCTAAAGAACTGCGTTCACAGCAGGAGCGATATTGTAAAGGCCAAGGACGAGTCTTCGTGCGTCAGCTGATTTTAGGAAGCATCTGTTCGTGTGATTGATGGTGTGCTTTGCTGTCTTCCAGGGGACAGTATTTTAGGAGCCGGTTCCTGTGGTGGTGTCCCGATCCTGTTTTCTAGAAACAGTGGGTTGGTGTCTGTTACTTCCAGGGAAAACGTGTCCGTATTAGCAGAGGACCTTGAAGAATCTTTAGCATCTTCAGTCGCTGGGCCAAGCAATGAGGTATGTGGTTCTGTATTGCTTTTACATTTTGATCAGGCTGTTTCCACAAATGTTTTTAAAAGTCAGGTAGTTTTAAAAGCATTGTGATGAAAACATTCGTTCTTTTCTGTCTCTCATCCCCTTGGTCCTCTTTGCCAGAGCAGCCACTTTTAAGTCCTTTTTGCTGTTTCTTCTGGTATTTTTTTCTATGTTTCTAAGTAATAACCATATATTGCTCTCTCCTAATTCACAAATTTTAGACATCTGTTGACTTCCTATTATAGAAGACTAGAGGCCCGAAGCACGAAATTCGTGCAAGGGCCTCGGCCCTCACAGCCACGGCTTCATCCAGAAAGTCTTCTGGAAGGACGTCTGGAAGGTTGTTCGGCTGTCTGATCTAATTAGCATATTGCGCTTTTATTATTACAGAAATCATTGGTATAGAGCAGTGGTAGGCAAACTTTGGCTCGGCAAACTGCGGCTCGCGAGCCACATGCGGCTCTTTGGCCCCTTGAGTGTGGCTCTTCCACAAAATACCGACTTCTGCGCATGGGCCACAAAGTTTCAATCGCACTGTACGTGCACGCCCACACATGGTATTTTGTTGAAGAGCCACACTCAAGGGGCCAAAGAGCCGCATGTGGCTCGCGAGCTTCGGTTTGCCAACCACTGGTATAGAGAGTATGGTGTACCTGTGTTATTGCTGTCATAGGTGGGCCCAGTTTTTAGTCTAGTAATTAGGAATATTCTGCCGGGTCGGCATGGCTCGGTGGTTGAGCGTCAACCTATGAACCAGGAAGTGACAGTTCGATTCCCGGTCTGGGCACATGCCTGGGTTGCAGGCTCGATTCCCCAGTGTGGGGCGTGCAGGAGGCAGCCCATCAGCTATTTTCTTTCATCATTAATGTTTCTATCTCTCTCTTCCTCTCGGATGTCAATAAAAATATTTTTTTTAAAAAAGAATATTCTGATACCTTCACTTCTAAACTATCGTTTGTTATTTTACAGAGTATGGTTTTTGAGACCTCTGCAAAGAATGAGACCATAGCCCAGGAGGATAAAACCAGATTGCTAAAAGCCGCTTTTCTGCAGTACTGCAGGTATAACCGGTTTTTAAATTATGGCTTATTTTAAGTCTGAGGACACAGTTTACTGACATGCTCCTTATTTGATGACCAAGCGGGTTGGAAGAATGAGCCGTTAAGGAGAAAATGCTTTTTGAACTTGACACTTTCACAACTGTTATTCTGAACTTGGTCGTCACAGGAGGGCCCCAGCTACGTGGGGTGGGGGGGTGGCGGGAGGAGATGATGTAACACCCTCTCCACTTCCTGAAAAGCAGGTTTGCCCTGCCCCTCCGATGGTGTTGGGTCCCCTCTGCTCTTCCCCAGTCATCGTGTATGCGTAGCTTTCTGTTTAATCGGCTGATTCCTCATGACAAGTCGTGGGCTGTTCCTCAACGTCCTGTCATTCTGTCTCCAGTGCCTGGCATATTCTAAGCATTCAGCATATACTTGCTGAATTTCTGAATGCATTTAACTAAATGTCATTACCTTTGGGCTAGAATATGGGACTTTAACTTCACAATTAACTTTCTCACGGTGGCTATTGAACATGCTCTGCCTCCTTTCATGCTTTGGCTTCCCGATTCCATTTCAGAAAAGATTTGGGTCATGCTCAGATGATGGTCGATGAACTGTTTTCCTCCCACGCGGATCTGGACTCCGACAGTGAACTGGACAAAGCTGTGGCCCAGATCAGCATGGACCTGGTGGACGACTACCCCGCCTCGGACCCGCGCTGGGCCGAGTCCGTCCCTGAGGGTGAGCACATCCTGGAGTTAGCATATGGGATGATCTGTTCTGAGAAGAACATCCTGGCTCTTTTGTTTAAGTGTCTCTCAAAGCATATAGTTTAAGTTTATGAAACAGTTTAATATTAACTCAGGATTTTTTAAAAGGTTGTGACTTTCCTTGTAGTCGATTGTGAGAAGGGCTCCAAACAGATCTACGTGATAGAATAGAAGCTGAGGGGACGATGGGGCAGATCTACTTGTTTAGCCGAAGACTGTGGATGAGTCCTACTTATCTGCTCGGCATTTTATTTCTGAAAGGAAACTGGTGTCATAGGTAGCAGGTGGCACTTACTAGCATCCAGAGTAAGTGATAATTTTGGCGTAATCGCTGTGCGTGGCTGTAGAAGCTGTACATTTCCCTACGCGCTGCAGTGAGCAGATCCCAGCATGTGGAGTGTGCACACCACGTGTCTGCCTGCCGGGGGCTGTCCCGCCGACACCTCCACCACAGCCCTGGGCACTTAGGGTTCCCAGCACCTGGGAACTGTCTCAGACACCCCTTTCTCTCCCTAAGTTCCTACTTAGCAAGCTTGCCAGGCCTCCAGAGACTTGGGAAGAAAACATCAGTGTTCACCTTCTTTCCTTCACTGTTTCTTCTGAGCTGGCCAGCTTAGACTGATATAAAACAAATGGTTAAACTAGTAGTAACATCTTCTATGTTTTAAATACAGTATGAGTGGTAGCAAACTCCAAAATTTTTCCCTAAGTTTTCTAAACTCTTGGGTAATCCTATATAATAAAAAGCAAATATGCAAATTGGCCCCTTGACTGGGAGTTCAACCAGGGAGTGTGGCTGGCCAGCCAACTGCCCCGGGCCCCTCTCCTTGGCTGGCCCTGCCTCCAACACACACCCCGAATGGGAACGGGGCCCCACCCATACACAGATTCATGCACCGGGCCTCTAGTGTTATAAATAATTGCATTGCAAAGTTGGTCTTTTCCTTTTGTATGGATTTTTCTTAACTTTTTATTCTCATCTCAGTAATTACGGTAAAGCCGGTATGTTATGTGTTTTAAGTTTCGTTGCTGTGTTTCAACAGAAGCTCCTGGGTTTAGCAACACATCGCTGATCATCCTGCACCAGCTGGAGGACAAGATGAAGGCCCACTCTTTCCTCATGGACTTCATTCACCAAGTGAGCGTCCGCCGCTGGGAGCAGGGCCCGGACACTGCTCTGCGGTCCCGTAGTCGACTCCCCAGGGCAGCGGGGGAGGTGTCCCTTTGGTTTTTGCATTTTCTCTTCCTTTTTTCCAACTTAAAAGTAAATAAGTCCAGGGCTGTGTGGAGACCTATTACTCCAAGTATAAAAGTTGCATTGAAAATAAGATAGAAAACACAAAAATCGTGTGTTCCTGCAGAAGTGTTGTTTTAGCTTTTCCTTGGATAGCCTGCCTTTCATTCAAATTTCCCTGTGGTTTCACGTCAAGCTTACATTTTCCTGAGTTGATAAAAAGCACAGAAATCGTGTGTTCCCGCAGAAGTGTTGTTTAGCTTTTCCTAGGGTAGCCTGCCTTTCATTCAGATTTCCCTGTGGTTTCACGTCAAGCTTACATTTTCCTGAGTTGATGTTGTATTATTAGAAAGACAGTGGAGAGAAATAAGGCGATAACAATAAGATTTTTAGCTGAGGATTTTTAATTTCGAAGTGCCCTGAGAATCAGATTCTCATTTACAGTGCTTTTTAAAGGGATAGTGCCATTTATATGGAGCCTAAAGTAAAATTAAAAAACATCTTTGCTGTTAGAATTGTTACACAAAACCACACAGTTTTGCCATCATAGTGGCTCCCACGCCTATGTCCCAATGAGTGAAGCTAGTCTCATTTTTGCTTGTTTTTTCCCAAATCAGGAAGCCTTCGTGTTAAAAAGATTCTAGTCCCTGATGCCTGATAGGCCTTCCTGTGGGGGCCAGAATGTTCTCTCTGCTGTTCAGTGCGGTCGCTCCCTGTTCACAGCATATAAAAATGTATAGAACCAGGTCATTTATTCATGATGCGGGTTACGCTTAAAATGTGGAAGGCTTTTAGTGTTTATGTCTGTCTCTTGGCTTTTGGTAGTTCAGGTTATTGTAATGATTTAGCAAATAGGAAGTCAGAAAAACTCTAGAACCTAGTAACATCCCAGAAATGGGCACAAAGCAAACCAGAGGTCGGAGGGCAAAGGATTAAAGACCCTCCCGCTTGTACCCCCACTCCCTCCCACACGCACACACTCACTGGCTTTGGGCTTCTGGAAATCGGTTGTTGAAGATGGAAACTGCTAAGTTAATAGTCCACAAAGTGTGGAATCCAGGGGAGTTCATGGATGCAGACAGGAAAGAACGACTTTATCATTTTGATAACCAGAAGCAATCATTTGAGAAATAAGACGTGCAGTGTGCATAGGAATGTGTTCATAGTTTTTTCTTAAACTATAGTCCGGCCCTCCAACGGCCTGAGGGACAGTGAACTGGCCCCCTGTGTAAAAAGTTTGAGGACCCCTGAAATAAGATATCTAGAGACAACAGTGGACAGAAATTCAGGAGGAACCCTAAGCTTAGAACTGGAATGCCTGTATTTCTTCCAGGTGTTAGCTGTGTGTGTGCGTGTGCGTGCGTGCGTGCATGGGTGTTGGAAGTAGCCAGGAGAGGCAGCTGGCGGGATTTTGTGGGGAGCGCTAGGGCAGTGGCTCTGCACCCCCCGTGCTTGGGTGGGAATGTGACTGCATTCTTTGTGTTCCTGTAAATGCGTTCCAAGAACATGTGTGTCTCTCTCTCTGCAAGGTGGGCCTGTTTGGGCGCCTGCGCACTTCCCCGGTGAGAGGGGCGCCCATGGCAACTCGGCGGCTGCTCTGTGAGCACGCGGAGAAGCTGTCGGCCGCCATCGTCCTCAAGAACTACCACTCCCGGCTGCCTGAGCTCGTGAACACGGCCATCCTGATCGCTTTGCACAAGCGGGACTGTGACATCCCGGCCAGCCTGACCCCCGCAGACATCTTCTTCAGGGAGGTGAGACAAGCGCTCTTCCCTTCGTGGCTGCATCGAGCTGGGCCGCTTACACACAGATGATGCCCACGCAGGGGGAAGATGGGGGACACAGAGCTCCTTGAAATTTTAAGTTGGACTTCCTACTTTCTGGGTAAATTATTCAAAAAGTACCACTGATTGATGGCTTTCCGGTGCTCGCTGAACTAAGAAGCCCTCCCTATCCTTGCTGAATGTTTTAATCCACATTTTAAAATATATTTTTGTTGATTTCAGAGAGGAAGGGAGAGAGAGAGAAACATCAATGATGACAGAGAATCATTCATTGGCTGCCTCCTGCACGCCCCGCACTGGTTAATCCACTTCAAATGACAAAAAACAAAGTCTGCACATGCTCAGTGCAGATGGGGCCCTGGTAGGCCTAATACATAGTGCAAGTCAGTGACAATGTCACATTTTCCCCCAAATATTTTGAATCCTGCAGATAGCTATGAAGGGCTGCCTATACTTGGTATTTAAGTTTAAAATCTACCTGATAACAGTCCAGAATTCGCTTACCTATAAGACTTAATTATTTGGGCACTCTAATTTTTCAAAGTTAGGGGATTTGAACTTTTCTTCATTTACCCATTTATTTTCACCATTACTTGTTCTTTTCTGACTAATGAGCTGAAGGCGTAGCCCGTTGAGTGGATTCTAGGTGGCTGTGATTGTGGCCCGGCACCGTAATTGTGACACATGGTTGACATCTCTCTCCTCCCACAGGTGTCCCAGGTAGATACGATCTGTGAGTGTTTGCTGGAACACGAGGAGCAAGTCTTAAAGGAGACGTCTTTGGAATCAGTTGAATGGGCTGAGGTGGTGATCAGTGTGAACAATATTCTCAAGGTACCAAAATACGATGAAGTTTTCAGCAACTCAAAGCCCAGATGTGGATAGAGGAGAAAATGGTTTCTCTATTCCTATTCTGTATCACCAGTCATTTATAAGAGCTTTGCCATTTGTTAATTCTGGAAAGTTAGAAAATTATCAGTCATTTCATTAATCAGTTAACACAGTGGTTCTCAACCTGTGGGTCGCGACCCCTTTGGCAGTCGAACGACCCTTTCACAGGGGTCGCCTAAGACCATCCTGCATATCAGATATTTACATGACGATTCATAATAATAGCAACATGACAGTTATGAAGTAGCAACGAAAATAATATTTTATGGTTGGGTCACAACATGAGGAACTGTATTTGAAGGGCCAGAAGGTTGAGAACCACTGAGTTAACAGCTGTTTTGATATTTGCATGTGCATGTTAAGTTTCTGTAATCCTGGGTTCTATTTAGTGGGATAACCCTCTCTTTGGAGAAGAATATATATAACATTGCAAATGTATTAATATTCATGTCACTGTCTAAATAAGTCTGTTTTATAACTACTCAAAAGCTCACTACTTATTGATTAAAACTTCCATTTAATTTTAGCCAATGTACTTGGTTTTTTTTACTTTGGTTACCATAGTTTTCAAAAATTGGAGTTAGATTATGGAGTTCGATTTCAAATGCAAAAAAAACCCAAACAGTTATCCTCCAGGCCTGTGTTGAGGATTTTTTCATATAAGTAGATTTTGGTGTTCCGGATTCCCTTGAGAAATACTGGGACTCATCGCTTTCTGCATATGGTAACGCATTTCATTTTTCTCCAGGACATGCTGCAAGCTGCTAGTCACTATCGGCAAAACAGAAACTCCTTGTACAGCAGAGAAGAACCACTGGAAAAGGAGCCTGAATATATTCCGTGGACGGGTGAGCTTGCGAGCACTGTGCCCAAGGTTACTGGTCTCCTAGCAGTTCCTCAAAATACGTTCTAATGAGCCATCACTTTGGAAGCTGAGCAACTCCCCTAGTGCGGGGTTGTAAGTGAAGTGCAGAGTAGCATCTGCTAGGGTTTAATGCACATAGTTATTCATAGAGGCGGGGCCTGGCCCTGGAGGAACTGACCTATTTCATGTTGACTTAATAGAAGAAAGTACGTGGAGTAGCATGAAAGGAATTTAGGAGGGAGGGAGGGAGGGAGGGCGGGCCAAAAGACCTGGCTTTGCTGAGGAAGTCTCCGTAGAGAAGATGGGTTTGAGCCGGACAGCGAGAGGGGTGCTGAGCTCCTGCCTGGTTCTTTCCCAGCGGTGGTGAAGCGATAGGATGTTCTGGCAGGTGGTCTTCCCCCGAGGCACTATGGAGCCCTCACTTATCATCTTATTTTGTGTGATTTCACAGCAACCAGTGGCCCTGCTGGCGTGCGAACAGCAATAATGCGCCAACATGAGATCGTCCTGAAAAGGGTTTATCCGCAGGCAGACAGCAACCTCCGGAACATTCTCACAGAGCAGCTGGTCGCACTGATCGACTGCTTCCTCGATGGTTATACTTGTCAGCTCAAGTCTCTGGACAGATCCAGGGATCAGGAAAGATTTAACAACCTGGAGACTGAATACGTACAGAAGAGGTCAGAAATCTTGTCTCCGCTGCGTAAGTGCCTGGTCGTCAGCTCGGGCTGTGGGCCTTGGGGTTCGCAGAGCAGATGCAGGCGTCCGGTCATATGCCATGTACTCAGTGTAAGAGCATCAGCCCGACCGTGGGAAAGAGGGGCAGCTTTCTGTGTCCTTCACTCAGCCTTGTTTCATGAGGATTGAGGGGAGCCGCTGTTTTCCTCATACATGAAGGAAGGGAATAGCATCCATTGAGGAAGCCAGGGACTGAATTGGCATCTTTAATGATTTAATTTTATTTATTTATTTTTTAAATATATTTTTACTGATTTCAGAGAGGAAGAAGGAGAGAGACATAGAAACGGCAGGGATGAGAGAGAATCATTGATTGGCTGGCTCCTGCGCGCCCCAGGTTGGGGGATGGAGCCTGCAACCCGGGCATGTGCCCTGCCAGGAATTGAACCATGACCTTCTGGGTCATAGGTCGATGCTCAACCACTGAGCGTCTCTGGCTGGGCTCTTTAATGATTTTATGTAGATTCTGAAACCAAATGTCAGTAACTGGAAAGGTTTCTATCCCATTCATTATTTTTAGGATGTGATATGGATAAGGGTAAAAGTGCGAGTAGTATTTTTTTCTTACATCTTAAGTTTTCACTAACGAGCTTTGTTTCCATCTGGTCTTATTTCCACAGTCACTCTGGGCCAGTACTCGTGGGCTGCTTCGTTAGCAGAGAAATACTGTGACTTTGACATCTTAGTGCAAATGTGTGAGCAGACGGACAACCAGACCAGACTCCAGCGCTACATGACCCAGTTTGCTGACCAGGTAACGCGCTGGGACTGGGCAGTAGCTGCTGTGTTAAGGTTTCACCATTTCCTGTCTCACCTGGGTTTTGGAAGATGATACCATCTTTTTGTGGTTAACTTGGATACTAATTTATGTATTACGTTTCTCTGTAAACGGGTAGACTATTCTTTGTATAGAAGTATTCCTGAAAGACTTCCTTAGGTGTATTAATATTGGTAGAGCTTTAAAACTTTGAATGGAAAATAGGGGAAGCGTAGGATGATGCTTTTAGAGAGCCCACATTTCCACACACCTCAGGTGTTGTTCACCTTGCTGGAAATCGTGCTTCCTGTTTTTAAAAAAAGTTCCCATTGCCCAGCCGGTGTGGCTCAGTGATTGAGGATCAACCTATGGACTAGGAGATCATGGTTCAATTCCAGGTCAGGGCACATGCCCAGGTTGCGGGCTTGATCCCCAGTAGGGGGCGTGCGGGAGGCAGCCGGTAGATGATTCTGTTTGAGGAAGATGTTTCTGAGTCTGAATGTCCTCATTTGTCCAATGTGGTGATTCAATTGGGTTCTTTTTGAGGACCTGTCATACAGGAAATTAGTGTTAACATAAGATTTCTATTCGGGAGTCTCAGACCTTGGGGAGAAATTTAATATTTTATTATCAGAAACATATGTTTTAAAACTGTGTTACTAAACAGTAGTGGGTCCTTGGCTTTGTTATTTGTAGAATTTTTCAGACTTTCTCTTCCGCTGGTACCTGGAGAAAGGGAAGAGGGGCAAGCTGCTCTCTCAGCCCATTGCTCAGCACGGACAGCTGGCGGATTTCCTGCAAGCCCATGAGCATCTCAGCTGGCTCCACGAGATTAATAGCCAAGAATTAGAAAAGGTAAGAAGAATTCGGTTATATGGAGCAGATTTAGGGAACTTTATTTGGTTAGTTTTATTGCAGTCTTTTTGTAATTAAAATCCTACTTATAAATCATTTAAAATGTGTATCTCTCTTTCTCTCACATAATTTGAATGCTTTTGGTCTATGATAGTGTTGCCATTACTTCTTAATCTCAATTAAAAATATAGTCCATTGTGATTTGACTATTACAGTAAAATAATGCACAAAAATTTGGTTAACATGTAAAATAAAAATGTTCAAATTATGAGTCAAAACAGTACACAAATTAATTTTTTAAATTCCTGACAAGATGTTGAAGTGACTATATAATTGTTACAGAGCAAATGCATTTTATGTGTTTCTTTTCCCAATAATTAGTGTGGGTGGTTGATATTTTATTGTAAAATTACTTTTCCATATATATGGTCCTCATCAGTTTTCAGGTTTGCTAATATTGACTTGATTTTTCATTCATGTAGCTTAGGGGGGAAGTTTGAGTTGTACTTAACGTTTATGTCTATTTAAATTAGTAACCAAGTTTCATATTTTGTTTTTTGTAGGCTCATGCAACACTTCTGGGTTTGGCAAATATGGAAACTCGTTACTTTGCAAAGAAAAAAACCCTTCTTGGCTTGAGTAAATTAGCTGCATTAGCTTCAGATTTTTCAGAAGATACACTGCAAGAGAAAATCGAAGGTAAAAGAGAATTTTAATAAGGAGGGAACTATTAGATACGTCTCGACTGGGGCATTTCACAGTATAGTCAGCAACAGGGAAGACAACAACAGACAGGACGCTGCTTTACCGGAGCCTCAGAGCCATGAGACCAAATGCAGTGTGAGATGCTTTTTATTATTATTGATTTTGATTTTTAGAGAGAGAGGAAGGGAAAGAGAGAAACATTGATGTGAGAGAGAAACATTGATCGGCTGCCTCCTGTACGTGCCCAGCCCGGGGATTGAACCCACAACCTAGGTATTTGCCCTGACTGGGGACTGAACCCAAAACCTTTTGGTGGACGGTTCGCTTCAACCAACTGAGCCACCCAGCCAGGGCCAGCGTGAGATTGGCTGGCTCCTGACTCAGCTCCCAGATCATCGAAACAGTTATGGCAGACGTTTCAGGGACAACGGGAAATTGGAACATTCTCCCCCCGATTAACTGGTTCTGGTTGCTGTGATAATCCGTGTGACTTGGATCGAACCATGAATATGTTTTAACGTAATCAGGAATCAAGGAGGAGCAGAATTAAATCACTCTAAGGTGGCTGAGTAGGATGAGGTGATCTTTAGAGAGCGTCCTTTTCTTTTGAAATTCAGATCTGCTTCAGGACGGAGCAGAAGGAAGAGCTGGTGCCCCTCCTCACCGTCTCGTTCTGATTCTAGAAATGGCCGAGCAGGAGCGCTTCCTGCTGCACCAGGAGACGCTGCCCGAGCCGCTGCTGGCGGAGAAGCAGCTGAGTCTCAGCGCCATGCCAGTGCTGACCGCGCCGCAGCTCATCAGCGTACGTGCTTCTCGGACCCTCGCGCCGTTTCAGTCCCCAAACCTCAGCCTCTCGGCGTGTAGCGCAGTTTCTAAGAGTAGTCACCTTTCCACTTCCTGTTTCCTGGTGACTTCCCCCTGGAATCGTTGGGAGCTGCCTGGGAGCAGGAAGCC
The DNA here is from genome assembly GCF_000412655.1 of Myotis brandtii. NCBI lineage: Eukaryota > Metazoa > Chordata > Mammalia > Chiroptera > Vespertilionidae > Myotis > Myotis brandtii. The sequence goes on from NW_005353435.1 coordinate 1,022,093, forward strand.
GGTTAGCAGAGAGCCATGGGCCGGCCCCTCCTCCCTGCGGCCCATCTGTTCCTGAAGATGCTGGTGACCAGCAGTTCCTTGTGTGTGACCTCTTCCGTTCCGGACACATCTGTGCCATGAGATACATTCCAGGCTCTTCTCTAAGGAAAGTGGTCCAGGGGCCTGGATGTAATAGCCCGTAGCTGCCATCCTCTCGCTTTACCTCTGCAACGTGACCCATTCCTGAGCATCGCGAGATGCGGGCCGCAGGCTGGGGAAGGGGTGCTGTTGCTATGGGCGCTGGTGGCTTCAACTCCACTCCTCTTTCCTCTCAGGAAAACGTTTCAAATGCAAGAATGATGTCTTAGGATTACCTTGAATTTGCTCTGATTATGTTTAAAAAAGGAAGAGATTAAAAAACATTTACATTATAGCAATGCTTAGTAGCAGATTTCTTATAGTCGAGCTCACACAGCCTCTCTGATACAGCATATTCAGTTTAAAAATCTAAGATGCTGCTGCTTGTATGACTCACCGTTTTACGTGTCATAAGAAGGAAGAGGTAGTGCCAGTTTTACTCTGTGTTTTATGAATACACCATCAAATTTGATAGCACCCCAAGTTCAGAGATACTAACGTGGAGAAAAAAGGATGGTCAGACACAGTGAAATAAAGTATTGTTTTTTAGGTGCTATAATATACATTTGTATTGATTTCAGAGAGGGAGAGAGAGAGAGAAACATCAATGATGAGAGAATCATTGGTCGGCTGCCTCCTGAACACCCCACACTGGGGATCGAGCCTGCAACCCAGGCATGTGCCCTGACCGGGAATCGAACTGTGACCTCCTGGTTCATAGGTCGACGCTCGACCACTGAGCCACACCAGCTGGGCTTTTCTTATCTTTTAAGTAAATTGTAGACCAATAGCCTGCTTTATCATAGATCTCCATTTTAAAACTATTTGCAAGGGCAACATCTCAAAGCATTATAGCCAGCTCTAAAAGTTTAAGGGCAGCAATTAATTGCAGAGTATTCTTGGTCTGGCTCAGTGGCCGAGTGTCGACCTATGAACCAGGAGGTCACAGTCAGGGCACATGGCCAGGTTGCAGGCTCCATCCTCAGTTGGAGGCGTGCAGGAGGCAGCCAGTCGATGATTCTCTCTCATTGATGTTTCTTTCTCTCCCTCTTCCCTCCTCTCTGAAATCAATAGAAATATATTATTAAAAATATATTAAAAAATGATGCTGAAATGTATATATACTACTTTTAACCTAAGAATGTACATTTACTGGCATTTTTAAAATATACATACCAGGTTACTCAAATTAATGACTGATTGACCATATGCATATTTTAAAAGATAGTTTACCGTGAGAGAGATGGAGTATAATTTGCTAATGTGACACTGTTCTTTACCATAAAAATAACCTAGAACTTACTTGAAAGACAATGCCTTCTCCAAGAACGTCTCTAGTCTCCTTATATCTTTACTTAAACTGGTCCTTTATCTTTACCTGCCGTAGCTCTACGTCTGCGAGGAGAACGGAAGAGCTAACGAGTATGATTTCAAGAAGGCCCTGGACCTGCTGGAATATATCGATGAGGTGGGTGAGGTCACGCGAGATGACCACCGGCAGTGTCAGGGTTATACCGGGTTTTCTGTAGAACTGAATACATTGAAAACACAGCCTCTCCAGCCAGTCATGAGAATGTGGGAAAGATGGCTCCGCTCCCCTCGCTCTTGGGTTATGTGCCGCTCTTCAGAAAGAGGGCGGTGTCATTTCCTGATGCTTCTCACACATTCCCAGATGACTTTTTTCTGTGCACAGTTAAAAAATGCTGCTTCTCAAAGTCTGAAGGAATTTTTTTCTCTTTCATTTATTAAGCCATGATTAGTTCCTCAGTTTTTGTTGCTTTATTAATTTGTTCTGGATAGTATTCACCCTATTCTCAGCCTTGGAAACAAAAGAGATGATGATGAAAATTCTGTGGGATAGGTCGTTGGCCTTGCACTTGAATAGCTGGTAGACTTTGACAACAGCCATTGGGAGGAGCGTGGCGATCTAAGCGGAGTGAGTCAGGAAAAGTCAAAACCGTATGGTTTCCTTCAAGTGTGGGACATATAACTGAAAGCAACAAATGTAAAAACCAAACAAAACGTCATAAACAGACACCAGTTTGGTGGTTACCAGAGGGGAAGGGGGCAGTAAGGGTGAAGGGGTCAATACATGGTGACGGGAAATGTGACTGAATGGGGGGCACACGACGCAGTGTACAGACCACGTACCTTAGAAAGTGCACTTGAAACCTATGTAACTGTATTAACCAAAGTCACCTCAATGCATTCAAAGAAAAAAATAAACTTTTGAAAAAGAATAAAAAACAATGTTTTGGTTTTTACATCGCCTTGTTTAAAATCTTAACCCTCTCACTGTGTCTGATAAAATCAGATTATCCGAGGAGAATCAGAAACCAAGTCACAAATTATTAATTGGCTTACTCCCCTGTGCAGTGTTAATGTTTTAAAGAAAGGGAAATATTTTTAAATTGTGAATTAAAGTAAAGCAGTAATTATGCAGAATTAGGAGTTGACACAACTCAAACTTAAGCATGTGTTTTTTCAAATCAGGACTTAATGAGGATTTTTTGTTGTTTTGCTATGAAGGAGGAAGATATAAATATAAACGACCTGAAACTGGAAATCCTTTGCAAAGCTCTTCAGAGAGATAAGTAAGTTCTCGCGGCGTGAATCTGAGATACGCTTTAGGGATATTATATCGTACATCAAGTAATGTTGTGGCCTAATTGTGTATACACTATTATGAAAATAGTAATGGTTGCATTAGTCATCTTAACTTTTTCATTAAATAATTAAGGCATAGCTTAAGAATTTAGGAACACTGGTACAATTTTCCTTTAAAATTTAGACTGTCAGTTTACATGAAAATACATGCTCCTTATTTTCACAGAAGTATGGCCAGTTCTCCAAAACGACCTGAGGCTACTTTTTTTTCTTTTTTAATGAGCGGTTATTACAGTTTGAGGCTCGGGGCCCTCTAGGTGATGGAGACCTGGTTGCACATCCCTCTCCGCCTGGCACAGCGGCACTTTGACCCCGGGATGGTGGGGTGGATGGTGGCAGGGACAGACTCAGAGTAACCAGCTGTGGGGATGGATGCTCCCAGAAAGAGAGTTTTTAAAGGAGCAGGATTGGTGCTGCCCCAGCTCCCCTTTCCTGTGGTGGTGAGAGCGGCAGCAGAACTATTTTTACTGGAGCGTTTCTCCCTCTGATCCCTCCCAGAGAGTGAGAACTGTTGTCACACTTGGTCTTGGAGGTCGGCCTCGGAAGCATCTCGCTCTGCCTACCTCATTCTCCTTCCTGATCGTCACTAAACACCTGTCATTTGGCCGCAGTTCCTGGCTTTTTGTTTGTCACGTTGGGTAAATCCATTGATTACTCATTACCTAGCAGTGTTCCTGTGTTGGAATTTCATGGTGGATAAGCTCCACCAGATAAAGCAGACTTCCATACCAGGCACCGGTTCCCTAGTTGCCCTTTTATGAAACCTGAACGTCCATGTGAACGGTAACTGGCCTGTGCGCTCGAAGCTCATGCTCGGGGTCCTCTCCAGGTTTGTTACGTCTGCACAGAGATCCCCGGGAACGATGCCTCACGACTTGGTATTAACATCAAACACGTAATGGCTGTATTTGGCGAACGGCTTCCTAGATGTGGCTCCTTATACCTAATATAGAGTCTCCGTATCATCAGCATGTAAAGCCCTTTGTTCCCGTCATTTGAAGGAGGATCGCAGGACTCCCCGTTCGCTCTGCCTGCGCCCCACAATCAAAACAAACCCCAGTAGCAGACAGACGTCATTTACGTCACAGACGCCGTGACTTCATTTCCCTTTCGTCCTGATTCTCTTTTCCAGCTGGTCCAGCTCAGATGGTAAAGACGATCCAATTGAAGTATCGAAAGACAGCATCTTTGTGAAAATCTTACAGAAACTTTTGAAAGATGGTGAGTGGCTTGTGAATATCGGACATGAAGCATCGCTCCTCAGTTTTAGAAACTTTAGGACAACGGGGTTTGCCAGGGTGTCAGGTGCCGGGTGGTTTAAGGTTAAACAGTAGCATGTTCAGAACTAAGCGACTTGTTTAAAATGAAGGAAGCATGTGTCAGGTGAGGCCTCCATCCACGTGGGTCCTGGTCACTGCCCTGCGCAGTCTCCGTGCCGGACGGGGAGCGGGAGCAGATGTGGGCTGTGACATTGAAAATCGATAAGATAGAGCGGATCGTTTCCTGTAGTTTTTCACATTGAAAACTGGAAAGTACTGTGATAGTTTTTACAAGTATGATACTATATTATAGAGAAAACGGTTTTATTGAAAGTTTAATGGTGATGAATGTATGTAAATAATTTGTATTTAGCCGAAGCCGGTTTGGCTCAGTGGATAGAGCATCGGCCTGCAGACTGGAAGGTCCAGGGTTCGATTCCGGTCAAGGGCATGTACCTGGGTTGCGGGCACATCCCCAGTAGGAGATGTGCATGAGGCAGCTGATCGATGTTTCTCTCTCATCGGTGTTTCTGACTCTCTATCTCTCTCCCTTCCTCTCTGTAGAAAATCAATAAAATATATTTTTAAAAAAATAAATAATAATTTGTATTTAGCCTGATAGCATTTATTAATCTAGATTTTTATTGTATAACAAATACAAAAAATTGTGCTAAGCGCTTTGAGAGTAGTAAAAAATAGGATTTTGAGAACCTTATGGAAATTAACACGTTATAAAATATTAGTTTAAATATTTTTCTCCAGTTTTCTTTATCAAATGAGAGCATTGGTACCTACTCTCTTGTAACTCCCCAGGCCTCACTGTACACAGTCCCTTCAGTTGGCTCCCTGGCTTCCGGCTCTCCAGGGGGCTGGGGAAGAAATGATCCCCCCCACCACCACCTGATTTTAGATTTAAACTTGAATACATTTGGGGATCCTGTCGCTAGCTTTCAGGAAAGTATTTCTACCACGTTATTTCCAAGTCGGAGGATATTTAATCGTTTCCAGGTGATGGTTACTTTAAGAGAAACACACCTTCCACTTGGAGGAAGGGCTTACGCTGTGGAGGAAAGGAAAGGTCTCATTGAAGACCTAGACCAGCCGTGGGCAAACTACGGCCCGCGGGCCGGATCCGGCCGTTTGAAATGAATAAAACTAAAAAAAAAAAGACTGTACCCTTTTATGTAATGATGTTTACTTTGAATTTATATTAGTTCACACAAACACTCCATCCATGCTTTTGTTCCGGCCCTCTGGTCCAGTTTAAGAACCCATTGTGGCCCTCGAGTCAAAAAGTTTGCCCACCCCTGACCTAGACAGACGGGCTCTTTTGACCACTCGGGGAAAGCGCTCGGGCGAGACCTGCAGATGTGTGACAGATGGAGCAGCTTAAGGCCGGCCTTTCCCAGCAGCCCCCGCGGCAGCACCATCGAAATAGAAGAGCAAGTGTTCGCATCCCCATCACCTGATTCATGGGAGAGTTTCACGACAATAAAAACCGACTCTGTTTGTGTCGCAGGCATTCAGCTCAGCGAGTACCTGCCCGACGTGAATGACCTGCTTCAGGCCGAGCAGCTCGGGGGCCTGAAGGCCAGTCCCTACTTCGCCTTCGTTTTGAAAGCAAATTACGAATATTACGTCCAGGGACAGGGGTGACTTCCGGAAACGGCCGTCATCGCCGGGAATCGGCGACAGCTTCGTGGGAAAACATTGGCCTTAACCATCGGGCTTTCTGTGCCGGCTCACACCCTGTTCCGATGCGCGTTAGACTTTACCTGGAAGCTCCTGAGAGCAGCTGTGACCACCGTCCTGGTTTAGTGACATGGTGTTTCCTCTCCGCCTTTTCCGTCTGAACTGTGTTCGTTGTCCGGGTGCTCGCTGCCCATTCTGTCCCCTCCCTCCGCCCAGAGCGCTGAGCTCCTGCCCTGGTCCCGCTGCATGTGCTCCTGGCGCGTCCAGGCCCCCGTCCCGCGGCCCCGAAGCCGGCGGGCTGTCCTGGCTGTCCCTGAAGCTGCTGTGGCCCCGGGGCGGGGCCCCGAGGGGGGCGGGGCCGGGCGGGG
>NW_005353435.1:1028329-1032369 GCF_000412655.1 Myotis brandtii
GGACTCGGGCCGGTGTCTGTCCTGTTAGGCTGTTGGGATGTTAGTAAGATAAGGGTCACGTGTTGCTGACTCGTCAATAAAGTGTTAGACAAAATGACAAAGCAGAGTGGGCCTCATTCGTGTGAGCGTGGTACCTGATGGGCTCGTTGGGAAAGCTCTAAACTGCATACATAAGAGTGTTCAGGAGAGTGTTTTAGGGCGTAAAACACGTGTGGCTCGGGGTTTCCCATGGGCTTCAGTCACCTGACCCAGCGGGGGAGGAGCTAATAGAGACCAGAGCAGAAGTGGGTGACACAGAGACTGGGGGAAAGTAAACCTGTGACTCCACCTGAAGTAACTCCCGTGGCCATTTTGAAATACACCTTAGGCTGTTGGGGGCTGTGCATCTGCCATACGCTGTGACTTCTCTTGCTGGGAGATGTTGTGAGCATTTCTGCGTGTCCCTAACCTGGCTCAGTAGCTCCCCCTCACCGTCCGTGGGTTCTTCCATCTGCAGCGGAACGGTGGCCAATGAAACCAGTCTTCCCACAGGGCTCCTGGCTGTAGATGAGAGTTAAGCTCCTACAGCACCTCATCAGCGCTGCAGCGAAAGGTGGCAGGAAACCATGCCATTCGAGGACCCGCTGTGTTTCTCAGCCTTTTTCCTGATCACTCCTTCCCAGGGGCCTTTGTGGATGGTGTTTCCTGTCCCACGGCCTCTGCCCCTCCACCCCACCCCCCATGGAAGTTTAATCCCACAGACGCGCTGTGTGTCCTTATGTGCCGTGGCCTTTGGCGGCCACCAGCCATTGTGAGACCTGAGGCTTCTCACTCCCCCTCCAAGGGCCAACTTCATCTCCTTTGAGCAGCCATGGCTTCAGGTTTCTTCAAGAGACATTTTTTTAATGACTGCAGGACACTACCCTATGGCAGCACTACTATTGAACAGCGCGCTCTCTCTCTCTCTCAGGAGTTGGAGGGACGAGGCTGAGAGAAGGGAGGTGTGAGCAATGGACAGCTTGCAGCTGAGGCTGCAGACAAGCAGGCGCTCAGCCCAGCGCCCGGCCGACGTGGTGTGGACTCTTCAAGGCTCTGGGCCCTGCCACTCACTCGGCGGGAGCACAGCACTGTGCTCCCAGGGCGAGCACGGATGGAGGTGGCTTCCCGCCTGCTCCTGCCTCTGTCCCTCAGCCAAGAGTCCAACAAGACCCGAATGGGACTGAGCAGCCGCTCGGTGGCCCGGCAGAGGCTAAGCCGGCCCCCTCTGTGGCCGAGCGCATGAGCTGTGGTCTTAGGCCCCGTCTTCCCGGGGTTGCTGGCCCAGAAGGCTTCTTAGCTGAGAGTTGTGTATTAAGTGCCTGCAGTGTGTATTTAGTGGACTCCGAGCTTAGCAAAGCTTGCTGTTTCGGGGGAGCGGGGGAGAGAGAGGGCAATGGGGGGGAAAGGTGACACATGTAATACTTTCAACAATAAAGATTTTTTAAAAAAGAAAAGCTTGCTAAGGAGAGAGAGGAGTTGCCTTGAGCAAGAGTTTTGGAAAATACTAACTCCATTCCCGTTTAAAATGTCAACAAGTTATTAGGTATTTAGTGAATTACAGCACGTTTCTTCCTACCAAAATTGAAGCTATCCCCCCCGCTTTTTTTCCTAGTATCTCCACTACCCATGACACAGCAGGACACAAGTATTAAAAATGAAATGTGGGTCTGTCCATTATTCATCGTCCTCCAAAATCATTGGAAAGGCTAACTGTGAACCCTGGCCCGGTAGCTCAGTTGGTTAGAGCATCGTCTCGATGTGCCAAGGTTGTGGGTTCCATCCCCGGTCAGGGAGTCAACCAGTGAATGCCAACACAAGTGGAACAACAAATCTAGGTTTCTCTCTCTTCCTCTCTCTCTCAAATCAATTTTAAAATATTCTCAAAGTAGACCACATGTTAGGACACAAAACAAGTCTCTACAAGTTCAAGAAGATTGAAATCGTATCAAGCATCTTCTTGGATCACAGTGGCCTGAAATTAGAAATCCCCTACAGTAAAAACAAAAACGTTCAAACACCCGGAGGCTAAAGATCATGTTATTAAACAATGAATGGGTTACCAATGAGATCAAGAAATAAATTTTTAAAAAACCTCCTGGGAACAAATGAAAATGAGCATACAACAACCCAAAGTCTATGGGACACAGTGAAAGCAGTCCTGAGGGTAGTTCATAGCAAGACAGGCCTTCTTCAAGAAGCAAGAAAAAATTTTAATAAACTAGCCCTACAACTTACAGAATTAGAAAGAGAACAACCAGAAAAGACCAGAGTAAGTAGGAGGAAGGACATAACAAAGATCAGAGCAGAAATAAATGGCATAGAGGCTAAAAAATAAATACAATACAAAAGATCAATGAAACCAAGAGCTGGTTCTTTGAAGAGTTCGAGATTGATGGCCCTTTAGCCAGACTCATCAAGCAACAAAGAGAGACCTAGCTGGTTAGCTCAGTGGATAGAGCGTCAGCCTGGGGACTGAAGGGTCCTGGGTTCCACTGTGGTCAGGGCACATGCCTGGGGTTGTGGGCTCCATCCCCAGTAGGGGGCGTGCAGGAAGCAGCTGCTCATGATTCTCTCATCATTGATGTTTCTCTCTCTCTCCCTCTCTGAAATCAATTAAAAAATATATATTTTTTTAAAAAATAAACAATCTTTTCTATTTAAAAAGAGAGAGAGAAATAGGACCCAAATAAATAAACATGTTTTTTTAAAGGCTAAATATGAAACCATCGTAGCTTTGAACTGACGACCCTTTGCACTAACCACACTCCTCGTTCTCGAGTTGACGGGTCATTTTTAGGAAACGCCGCCCTCGGGGTGTTTTATATCCCGGAGGGCCCACACCTGTCCCAGCTGCCGGCTCCGTTCCCCAATGGGAATGGCGACTATTTTGGGAACACGTAGGCACTTGACAAAAATGAACCATTCCGTTCTGGCCTGCGCCCCATCGCTGATGTATCCCCCAAAAGCACGCCACTGAGTTCATCACCGAATATTGCTTCTGCTTGTGTTCCACAGCAAGGTTAGGACTGTCCTTGTCCTGGGGGGGCGGTGGTGAGGGGGGGAGAATGTGAGGCAGGCGGCTCCCGCCTGACCTCCTGTGACCCCCACTCCACCTTCCCACAGGCAGATCCAAACCCCAGGAAGTTTGGAAGCATCTCCCTGAGGCGGTATAAATAGAAGCGCTCCAGGCTCTGCTGATGGTGACTCCAAGGTGGACAGGCCTTGGCCAGCCTCGTTCTCTAAATATAAAGACGCGTGTGTGCAGCCTGCGGCGAAGGAAGCGCTGCCGCCTGTCCCACACTCAGCGCCATGTCCTTGTCCTTGTCCTCTATCGACAGGGTGGCAGGGCTTCCGCCCGTCAGAGCACCCACTGCCCGTGCGTCCCAGGAGGAGGCTCCGTGAGCCCCCCAAGAATGGGGGGGTAGGCGCTCAGCTGGGCCCACCGCCACCTGGGGCCCCTCACCCCGCGAGGAAGAGACCCTCCCATACGAGTCACTTTTCCAGGCACCTCTGAGAGCGCTGCGGGTGGCCCTGCCCACAGCCTGGGTGCCCGGCTTGGTGCCCGCAGCTGCTGGCTGGACCCGTCCCCGGGAGCCCGCGCCTCAGCCCCACCCTCCTCGACCTCGGTGCCCAATGCCAGCTGTCTGCCCTGGACAGCTGCCAGCGGCCCTCTCAGCGGTGGGGGTGGGGGTGGGGGCCGGCTTAGACCTCTTAGATCTGCCCCCCTGAATTGGGGTGCTCAGGGGTGGAGATGCAGCATGAAGTTCCCCGGGGAGGGGTCGCCTCCCTTCCCTGACTGGGACCGGGACACACCGGGTGTCACTCCTTCTCCCATCTTCTCAGCACCCCCAGCCCCGACCCCTTGAGACACGGCTCCCTCCTCCCTGTAGACGCCAGGGAGGTTTGGGGGCTGAGTAAGGAACTCGAAGGGGAGAAACGTGGGAGTCGCCCAGTGCGCAGCCCAATGCGCTCAGAGTGGACGGGGCGGGAGGCCTTGGGCAGGACAGGTGCAGCCACAGGCG
>NW_005353435.1:1032592-1033171 GCF_000412655.1 Myotis brandtii
GGAGCGCCCACGGGCTATATAAGCCCTGAGCCGGGGCGCCCTCGGCCACCGCAGCGGACAGCGCCCCAGAAGCCTCGCTTCCCTCCGTGGCAACCAGGGCCCCAGCCGGAGAGCGACAGGTGTAGCCACCGCCCAGGTAGGGCAGGAGCAGGAAGGGGACCGAGGGACAGGCCCCACCCACTCATGGATCAGCCCCACGCCGCGCGCCCTGCGCCTCGGCCCCGGAGCCACGCGCTTCTGGTCTAAAGAGGAGACGCGAGACAATCAATCGGCCTTTGCATAATGTCTCCAAAGTCTGCAGATCCATCCCCCTGCGGGCCGCTCCGCCCGGCTTTAGCGTGCGCCCAGGCGCATGAAAGGTTTTGTCTCAACGTCCCCAAAGCAAATTCCTCCCAACCGAGCGCCAGAGCCAGGGGGCAGCCAGGCCTGGACTCCCCGGCTCAGCTCCCAGCAGGCGAAGGGCGCTCGGTGCTGAGTCTGGAACGTTCGGGGCCGTTCCTCCTGGGACCCGGCATCGTGGCCCTTCCCACCAGCTCCCTCCGCCCTCACCCGCGCCGGGCGAGTGGGTATCAGGCCTCA
>NW_005353435.1:1033991-1034337 GCF_000412655.1 Myotis brandtii
CAGGGCGTCATGGTGGGCATGGGGCAGAAGGACTCCTACGTGGGCGACGAGGCGCAGAGCAAGAGGGGTATCCTGACCCTCAAGTACCCCATCGAGCACGGCATCATCACCAACTGGGACGACATGGAGAAGATCTGGCACCACACCTTCTACAACGAGCTGCGCGTGGCCCCCGAGGAGCACCCCACGCTGCTCACCGAGGCGCCCCTGAACCCCAAGGCCAACCGGGAGAAGATGACCCAGATCATGTTTGAGACCTTCAACGTGCCCGCCATGTACGTGGCCATCCAGGCCGTGCTGTCCCTCTACGCCTCCGGCCGTACCACCGGTGAGTGCCACCCCCCCC
>NW_005353435.1:1035491-1035732 GCF_000412655.1 Myotis brandtii
CGCGCCCCTTCTCCTCAGGACGACACCGCTGCGCAGCGGCCACCGCGGCAACTTTGTCTCCAGCCGCTTCCGTCGCGGCCGCCGCAAACCGACACAGTGTTTATACCGTGTACAGACATTAACTTATTTACCTCATTTTGTTATTTTTCAAACAAAGCCCTGTGGAAGGAAAAGCAACACTTGAAGCATTAAACACAGCCACTCTGTTATGCTGCGTCGAGTTCTTTGTCGTGTTGATGGG
>NW_005353435.1:1036343-1038376 GCF_000412655.1 Myotis brandtii
CCGCAGGCGTCTCCGTGTTGTGTTTTGCGTTTAACGAACCCGTTTTCGCCTGTGAGTGCAGACGACCCCTTCCCTTCTCCATTGGAAAACCTTTGGCTTCGTGCCCGTGATGGTGGCGCAAAGAAGCGCTCTTCGGTGCCGGGCTGGGATAGAGGGGCGCCCAGATTGGGGGTGAGGGGGCCTGGGGCGGAGGGAAGGCCACTGGAGCGCTTCAGAAAGGATGGCACATGTGCTGGGAGCCCCCAGCAAGCCAGTGTCTGGCGGAAGAAGAGTAGCTCGGCCGGCGTGGCTCAGTGGTTGAGCATCAACCTATGAACCAGGTCAGGGCACAGGCCGGGGTTGTGGGCTCGATCCCCAGTAGGGGGCGTGCAGGCGGCAGCCGATCCATGATTCTCTCTCTTCATTGATGTTTCTCTCCCTCTCCCTTCCTCTCTGAAATCAATACAAATATATTTAAAATAAACTAAAATAGCTGCAGTCTTTTCCCTGGGTCTGCAAAGTCCCCGGGCTGCCAGGGCGCCAGCTGGGAGGCAGAGGGCCTGGGGCCTTGCAGCCGATGCCAATGTGTCACATGTCACCAGGGTCAGCTGAGCCAGGGAAAATGAAAACATGAAGGGCGAAAGGACAAGCTAAGGAGGTTAGAGCGATAAGTCCCAGGACGGCTTCGGTGGGAGGGATGACAGGTGATTCTTTTTTGCCTTTTTAAAAAAATATATATATATATTTATTGATTTCAGAGAGGAATAGAGAGGGAGAGAGATAGAAACATCAATGATGAGAGAGAATCATTGATCAGCTGCCTCCTGCACGCCCCACACTGGGGATTGAGCCCGAAACCAGGGCATGTGCCCTTGACGGGAATTGAACCCGGGACCCTTCAGTCCGCAGGCTGACGCTCTATCCACTGAGCCAAAACAAGCCAGGGCTTTTTTGCCTTTTTATATTTTAATATTTCTTGCAACCTCCCCCCACCAAGAAATATGTTGTATTTTAATATTAAAAATATTAAAGTAAACAATAAAAATAAAGAAACAGAAATCAAAGTTTACGTCCACTATCCCAGCAGCCGTGATTGGTATTTCAGTGACTGGTTTGGGCTGACCATTCATTGGTGACCCTGCGGTGACCCGAGGCCCGGCCCCTGAGACAGGTGGAGGGGCCTTGGGGTCTGGGCAGTGGGTCAGAGGTCAGCTGGCTGCATCACACGTGATCACACGTGATCCCAAGGTGGCACTGGCTGAAAGGAGCTAAACTTTCTTTATTCTTTTAAATACACTTTTATTGATTTCAGAGAGGAAGGGGGAGAGGGAGATAGAAACATCAAGGAGAGAGGGACATCCTCAATTGGCTGCTTCCTGCACACCCCCTACTGGGGATCGAGCCTGCAACCTGGGCATGTGCCCTGACCGGGAATTGAACTGTGACCTCCTGGTTCATAGGTTGATGCTTAACCACTGAGCAGCACCGGCCGGGCTGGTCTTGGTTCTTCTTGAGCTCATTTTCACTCCACGATGGCTCTGCTAATTGGCACAGCTGCCAGTCATCAACTAACCGGCTGACTTCTTCGGCAAACGCTCACTGCGCACGCTCTGGGCCCGGCCTGTGCTGGCAGGGGAAACGGTGAGCCCGGAACCGCAGGGTCCCCCCCGCAGGCTGACCATGCCATGGGGCGGACAGTTAATCAGTGACAGCACCTCGCAGTGTGAGTCTGTGCATTGGGCAGGTGCTGGGAGGCAGGGGCGAGGCCCTGGCAGCAGAGAACAAGCCAGGGGCGCCTGGGGGCCCACCGAGCAAGGGCAGGTGGGGGAACCCTGAAGGGTCAGCAGGGTTAACAGGTGGAGGAGGAGCAGCTCCTGCGAGGCCGGGGGGGCCCAAGCCCCGAGGGAGGGGGTGCGGCGGAGGAAGTGGGGGCGGGTGGAGGATGCAGAGGGAGGCACTGAGCAGACCCTTCATGGCTGAGCATCGATATTTTCTTTCTCTTTTGTTTGTTTTGTTTTCTTTCTTCTTCGTTGTTGTTGTTGTTGTTGACTCTA
>NW_005353435.1:1039747-1045108 GCF_000412655.1 Myotis brandtii
AGATGGGGAGCAGCCTGGCCCTGAGATGGGGAGCAGCCTGGCCCTGAGATGGGGTGCAGCCTGGGCCATAGATGGGGTGCAGCCTGGCCCTGAGGTGGGGTGCAGCCTGGTACTCCTCTCAGTGGGGTCCAGGCTGGAGCGGGCAGGAGGCTCCTGGGAGCTGGAATGTTCGCTGTAGGAAGCCCACCCGCAGGACAGGAGGGCTGGTGCTGTTTGCATTCCCTCCCACCCCAGGCCCCGCCGCGGGGGCTCTTAAACGGTCAGGAGGCTTGGAGGAACCCCCTCACACAGCGGCTCCATCCTCTCTAGCCCCTCTGTCTGCTCCAAGGATCTGTGCTCTGTGCGCTGGGAAGGGGGGAGGAGGGGGCAGAGGAGGGGTGTCTAGGAGGGAAAAGGCAGTGGGAGACGGGAGGAGAGAGAGGGGAGGGGGGAGAAGCAGGAGGGGGAGGGGAGGCCGCAGCTGTCTGCCAGCCCTGCTGCCTGCCACCGCCTGCCACCCGGTGAGCCCGGTGCCAGCTCCCCCGCCCGCCTCTATTTTTATCCCAGCGCCTGCTCAGATCTGCCTGGCATGGTAAGCGCCCCTGTGGCAGAGAATCCGATGGCAGAGCGGGCGGGCCAGAGGGAGTCATGTAGAGGCCTAACTAGGAATTATGAAGCCAGGAGCGCCGTCTTTTTAATAACCAGGCGGCTAAGCTGCCTCAGGGGTGTGTGGAGCTGCCAGGCCCCACAGTAAGGACTGGGGAGCAAGCAGGAGTCACCAGATCAGCAGCCTGGGCTTGGCATCCCATGGGGGGCCGGAGGGGGGGTGACAGCCGAAGGAGGGGCTCAGGGAAGCTGTGCTAATGGGCACTTATGTGTGACCCCAGGCAGAGAGCGGGAGGCCCCACTGGTGCTGAGTGGAGAGAACAATAGATGATCAGAAATAAATGGAAGCCCGGCCAGTGTTGCTCAGTGGTTGAGTGTCCACCTATGAACCAGGAGGTCAGGATTCAATTCCTGGTCAGGGCACAGGCCCAGGTTGCAGGCTCCATCCCCAGTGTGGGGCGTGCAGGAGGCAGCCAATTCATGATCCTCATCATCGATGTGTGTCTCTCTCTCCCCCTCTCCCTTCTTCTCTGAAATCAATAAAAATATATTTTTTTTAAAAAAGAAAGACATGTAAGGGCCGGGCCACCATCCCAGGAGCGGCGTTCCCTCGGGCACGTCGTTTTGTGTCTTTGCGCCTCAGTTTCCCCTCTGTGACGGTGGAGGTGCCCGGCCCTGCAGCGTTGGGGGATTGAGACAACTGTCTCCGTGAACGCTGTGGGGGGAAGGCTGCACCCCCAATACCTCCCTCACCCCACTCTGCAGTTAGGGCTGCTCTCTCCTTGGTCTGTGATGGGAACACCATGCACAGCCTTTCCGAGGTCACAAGGTCACCGGCAGGGCCAGGAGGGGTGCTGCCAGGTGCCTTTGCGCCCCCTGGGGCTCAGCACCACCTGGAGGGGGCTGAAGACTTGGATAATCTCCATGGCGATGGTCCCCTTTGTGTGTGTGTGTGTGTGTGTGTGTGTGTTTTAAGTATTTTTTTTTAATTGATTTCAGAGAGGAAGGGAAAGGGAGAGAGAGAGATCAATCGGTTGCCTCCTGCACGCCCCACACCAGGGACTGACCTGCAACCTGGGCACGTGCCCTTGACCGGGAATCGAACCCGGGACCCTTCAGTCCGCAGGCCGACGCTCTGTCCACGGAGCCGACCCAGCGAGGGCCAACCTGGCGTGGGGAGCATCCGGGTAGGAGCCTGTGGTCTGGGCTCTGGCTCCGGAGAGAACTTGTTTGCATCACATTAAAGGTGGCTGCGGAGGGTGTCCACCCAAGGGCCGTAGAGGGACTGGGCGAGGAACTGGTGCTCGCTCTCGCTGGGGATCTGGGGTGCTTTCTGAGGGGTGCACAGCCAAAGCCATTGTGTCCCCTGGGTCCCTATAGGATGGCGCCCCCCCCCCACTCCCCCTGTGCTGCTCTCTCCACGCTCCCGGGCCGGCTGGACAGGAGACTGAGCAGCTCTGGTCTTTCCTGGGAAGAATCCCCATGTGCAGAGCAAGATCGGGGTGACCCAGGCCCGGGGGGTGGGGGGTGGGGGAGAGGGCTGCCTGTGCCCCGAGGTGGAGGCCCGGCGGCTGAGCTGCTGAGCCCGGCACAGCCCGAGTGCCCGAGCTGCACCCACAGGAGCAGGCGCCGGCCCTGGCCCTGGCTCGGGTTCAGCTTTCCTGGGGACTCCCAGGACAGACAGCTGTCCACTCCCTCACGCGCTCGGCCTGACCCTAGAAGGAAGCAGAGGGACACTGACAAGTGGCCTGATGTCCCCCCGTTCTGCTTGGACAAGTGAGCCCCGCTCTAGACTCCAACTTAAAGCCGGGAGCGGCTCCGGGGGGGACTGGGGGAGGGAGGACAGGGCCCGCAGACTCAGTGCGCATGCCACGCCGCCCCCTCTGAGCACAGTGACGGGAGCCCAAGGCCCCACTCCCCGAGACATCGCCTCTCAGCCCGGCAGGTGCCCGCTCCCACACATGGGGGCTCGCCCCTCAATGTGCGCCTCCGTTTATCCCATTAGGTGTCCTGAGCTGTTTGTCTTTCCTGAGCAGAGCCTGTGTGTGCCCGTCCGTCCTTGGCCCCAGGGGCAATGTGCCAGCCCCAGGGGCAAGGGCAGCCTGACCATGAACTGCTGGGACACACTCTCAGGCCCCAACTGCCTGTGGTGGGTCCCTGAGAGCAGTGGCCAAGCCCCCCCACATCATGTGGCTCCCCGAGCCACCTCCTTCCTTCCCTGGGGGGCTCGGTGACAGGCTGCTGGCCGAGCAGCCAGTGTCACGACCTGGGCTGAGGGGCTGGCCCCGGGGTGGGCTGGGAGCAGTCAGCTCTTTAGGGAAGCTGGGAGGATTCCCATTTTACAGATTTGGAAAACGAGGTGGAGAGTTGATCATAGAATCCCAAGCTAAAGTTGCATCCTGAAGCCCATGGTGCTTGGCTGGCGTGGCTCAGTGGTTAAGCGTCGACCTAGGAACCAGGAGGTCACAGTTCGATTCCTGGTCAGGGCACATGCCCAGGTTGCGGGCTCGATCCCCAGTGTGGGGCGTGCAGGAGGCAGCCGGTCCATGATACTCTCTCATCATGGATGTTTCTGTCTCTCCTTCCCTCTCTCTCCCTCTCTAAAATCAATAAAGATATAGTTTAAAAAAAACATTAAAAAAACATGAACCCCCGTCTCTGGCCTGTTACTCTCTCCTGAGTCGTGGATGCCCAGAAGGAATGTGGGGTGCTGGGCACAAGATGGAGGGAGGCATTGTCCTCCTAGAGCCCCCCCTCCCAAGTCAGAGTCAGCATGGACGACAGAGGCCCCCCACCCCACTTCCTTAACCAGGTTTCTGACTTCTGTCTCTTCCAGCGGCCTCCGCCTTCTCCGGGCTGGTTGTCCATTTCCTGGGCTCATTCTCATGTAACTGAGCACTTGGGAGGGGCTGCCCTGCACTGGCCCTGGAGCTGGAGCCAGGGAAGATGTGGGGACAGGGACAGGGCAGCCGTTCTGGGCTGGGCTCGCAGCGACAGCTGGGCCACATGCCTGCCATTCCCCCCAGCACGCTCATCCTCTCGTTATAGGGCGCCTGGCACGCCCGGTGGGGGGCTCTGGCCTGGGGGGCCCTGGCCTGGGGTGGACGCCCTGCCGCTTTAGGGCAAGGCCACAGGGACAGGCGGCAGGTGTCAGCTTTCGGCTCCTTGCATGGCCAGGGCTCGCAGCCCGCCTTCTGATTTGTGCGTATTCTTAGGTCCCAGGGACGCCGCCCGGCAGCCATGGGCAAGCCTCGGAGGGGGGGTCCGTCCAGGTCCAGTCTGTGCAGGGAACTTGTCCCTGAACCTGAACTTGGGCGGGGGGGTGTCGGAGAGCAGGCCCACGGCTCCTCCAGGCACAAGGACAAAGGCGCCTCTGGTGTGTTCGGTGCCTTTTCTCGCTGCCCCTTCACTGCCCCGAGCTCCCACCTGGGCCCCTCGTGCACCCCCGCCCAGTGGCTCCTTTCTTCTCTATTAATTAACCTCATTCATCCCGGCCGGCGTGGCTCAGGGGTTGAGGGTCAACCTAGGAACCAGGAGGTCACGTTCGATTCCCGGTCAGGGCACAGGCCCGGGTTGTGGACTTGATCTCCAGTGTGGGGCATGCAGGAGGCAATCGACCCATGATTCTCTCTCATCATGGATGTTTCTCTCACTTGATCCCCAGTGTGGGGAGTGCAGGAGGCAGTCGACCCATGATTCTCTCTCATCATGGATGTTTCTCTCTCTCTCTCTCTCTCTCTTCCTCTCTGAAATCAATACCAATATCTTTTAAACAAATTACCCCAGCGCATGGCTGATGGGGGCTGCCTTGCTCTCTCTCCCTGGGAACATATGGGCATGTTTACTGGGGCAGTGACTCCACCAGGAGAGCTAATTTTGGAAAGTGGAACCGCACTCCCTGGAGGCCTGCCTGGGGCCAGGTGGGCTCTGTGCAGCTGAGCTGGTGGGAGGCGTGCAGGCCCCGCCCAATGGCGGTTGACAGTGACTGGGGGGGAGGTGATGGAGTGACAGGCAGGCATCTGGGGCAGCTGGAGAGGTGAGCCCCCTGCCCCCTGCCTCCCGGAGGACTCAGGGCCAAGGCCAGGCCCGCTGAGCAGGTCTGGTGTGATTTTATTATTCTTACTTATTTTCATTATTATTATTATTTTACGAGGCAAAGAACTTGGTGAACTGTAGCCTCCAACTCCCCGCCCCCCCCAGGCTTATTCAGCTGCATGAGATGCAAAGAATGAATTGTGTCTGCGCAAAATCTAAAAAGAGCTGGGGCCCTCGCTGGTTTGGCTCAGTGGGTCGAGCGTTTGGCCTGTGGACTGAAGGGTCCTGGGTTCGATTCCGGACAAGGGCACCACCCCCCCCTCCCCCGCAAAAAAAAAAGCGCTGGGCCGGTCAGGCCGGTGTGGCTCAGTGGTTGACCGTCAGCCTATGAAGCAGGAGGTCAGGGTTCCATTCCTAGCCAGGGCACATGCCGGGGTTGCGGGCTGGATCCCCAGTAGGGGGCGTGCAGGAGGCGGGCGATCCATGATTCTCTCTCATCATTGATGTTTCTATCCCTCTCTCCCTCTCCCTTCCTCTCTGAAATCAATAAAAATAAAATTTAAAATGTTTGCGGTGTAGACAAGGAGTTATACTAAAACGTGAAAATGGGTTAAAGCCGGAGTAACAGGTGGAGAGGAAGGGAGAGCCGCCGGTGGACGTGGGGTGTTTCCGGGAAACGCGTCCAGCGCAGGTGCGCGGTGCGGCCAGCTGGTCCCCGGACAGGGGGCAGCTCTGACACTC
>NW_005353435.1:1046747-1047180 GCF_000412655.1 Myotis brandtii
CCTGCACGCGCCCCGACCTGGGCCCGGGCCGGGGAGGAGCCTGCACCCGGGGTACCTGCCCTGGAACTGGAATCGAACCCAGGACCCTTTGGTCCGCAGGCCGACGCTCTACCCACTGAGCAACACTGGCCAGGACTGCTTTATCCCCTTAACGAAAGGGGCATCCGCCCCCCTAGACCAAATAAAGCAGGTGTCAACCCCCCTAATTTCCCTAATCAGGGGGCTCCAGCCAGCAGCGAGGGCCAGGGGGCCTTAGGGAGCCCGCGAACCCCCATCCGTGTATTCCTAAGCCCCCATTTTTTTTTAAATGAGAAGAGCCCAGCTTTGGTCGGAGGCTCAAAGGCGACTCCGGGAGGCTGAGACCCACCGCTCTGTTGTGTTGGGAGTGAACCCCGGGACCTGGGCCCGGGAGGAGTTTGCATTTGTTTACGCA
>NW_005353435.1:1047722-1058188 GCF_000412655.1 Myotis brandtii
TCCCCTCCGCTTCCCTCGCTCTCGCGCGCTCACAGCAGTAGCTGGGACATGGCCCCTGGGGGGTGGGGTGGGGGGCTGCGCCTCTGCTGTCTCAGCCCTGGTCCTTCCCCTTCTTTCCTGCCCAGAGGCTGCAAAGTTGGGGACTCAGCCCGGGAGGCGGGATTTGGGGGGCCGGGGGCCGGGGGATGCTCGCAGGCGGTAAGGGCCAGGTTGAACCCCTGGGATACAGTAGCCAGCGGTGCTGGGACATGGCCCCTGGGGGGTGGGGTGGGGGGCTGCGCCTCTGCTGTCTCAGCCCTGGTCCTTCCCCTTCTTTCCTGCCCAGAGGCTGCAAAGTTGGGGACTCAGCCCGGGAGGCGGGATTTGGGGGGCCGGGGGCCGGGGGATGCTCGCAGGCGGTAAGGGCCAGGTTGAACCCCTGGGATACAGTAGCCAGCGGTGCCTCCTGCCGCCCTCTAAGGTGGTGCCTGGGTTTTAAAGAGGCTCGTCTAGCGAGAAAAAGAACTGCAGTTGACAGAGCGCAGTACCCTTCCGGCCACTGGTCTCAGAATATGTATTTTTCTCCTTCAAGGTGCAAAACACTCAGGTAGCACCATCATTTAAAAAAATAGGTTTTTATTGATTTCCGACCGGAAGGGAGAGGGAGAGAGAGAAACATCAATGATGAGAATCATGGATCAGCTGCCTCCTGCACGCCCCACACTGGGGATGGAGCCTGCAACTGGGGCCTGTGCCTTGACCAGGAATTGAACTGTGTCCTCCTGGTTCATAGGTCGATGCTCAACCACTGAGCCATATCAGCTGGGCAGTGGGTGGCTTTATATACTAGAATGATGAGCACTCTTGGGTTTCTGTAAAACATAAACATTTAAGAGGGAGGTTGGCCGCAGTCCCTGCCCCCGATTGGAGTAGGGGGGCCGATGGGGCTGGATCAGCTGGTTGGCCGCAGCAGTGTGCATCATAGTGACCGGTGGTTCTGCCATTGGGTTGCTGGGCTTTTATATATATAGATACGCCTTATTACAAAGACAGAGCAGCTCCCGCCACACACATACCAACTGCCTATTCCTTCGGGACCACTTCCGACTCCTCTGGGTTTTCCTTTGGTGTTGATTTCTGTAACTTCAAGTAGCGTTGCTTTCACTGACACGTCCTGAGTTTATTTTGTGTGTGTGTGTGTGTGTGTCCTGAGTTTTTTAAGTTTTTAACATTATTTATTGGCGTGTGCAGGAGGCTCTCTTCTTACCTCTCCTCTTCTTACCATACACACGGCCCATTACTACACCCTCTGCATACAGGCATCATGGCGTTTGTTCGCTTCACGATGAGTATCTACACTTTTGTGCCTGTGCAAGTGTGGCTCAGAGCTGCCTACTTGCCCTGGCTGGTGTGGCTCAGTGAATAGAGCATCGGCCTTCGGACCAAAGAGTCCCAGGTTCAATTCCAGTCAACGGCATATACCCCGGTTGCAGGCTCCTCCCCGGCCCGGGCCCTGGTCGGGGCGCGTGCAGGAGGCAACCCATCGATGTGTCTCTCTCACGTCGATGTTTCTCTCCGTCTTTCCCTCTCTCTTTCACTCTCTCTAAAAACCAATGGAAAAATATCCTCGGGTGAGGATTTAAAAAAAAAAAGCCGCCCTACATTGTTTGCCATGATCCCTTTTCTTTCACAATCCAGCCAGCGCGTCTGGTTCACTATCGCTCAGGCCATCTCCAGCGATCCCTCCCAGGGCCTCTGACCCACTTCCATCTGGCCCGGTGGCTGCTCTTGGCGGCGGCGGCCGGGTGGTGCCTTGGGAGGGCCCATGGCCACCGCCCCAGGACTCCTGGCCTTCTGGCTGGGTGGGAGCCTCGTTGTGTGGCTTCCCCGGCGTCTTCTTTCTTGGTTGAGCTCCTCCTGGTAGCTTCCTGAGAAAGGCGGTGTGAGAGGTTAGTCTTCCGAGACCTTGCATGTCGAAGGATAGCCCTCTTCTACCCTCACAGTTCAGCGAGGTGGTGGCTGGGCAGGGAATTCTGGGTTGGAAGGAGTTGTCTCAATATCTGGAGGCATCGCCGGGCGGGGGTGTAACTTGTGATGTTGCCGGCACAGTTTCGGCTCAGTCTGATCCTTGTTCTGTTGTAGATGGCACCTCCCCTGCTTGGGAAACTGTTGGCGTCTTCTCTCTTCTAGTGGAACTAGTGTTTTGTAATTCTGGGAAGGTTTCTTGCGTTGTTCTCTCTCTCTCTCTCTCTCTCTCTCTCTCTATTTCTGAATTACTTAGTTGGATGTTCACTTCGGTAGAGTCAAGGTCATTGTCGATAGGCATGACAGGTGATCTATCAAGGCCCCTGAGTTGGACTGCCTGTCCAGGGCTCACTGTACTTTAGAGGGAACACGGAGTCTGGCCGGCGTGGTTCAGTGGGTTGAGCATCCACCTGTGAACCAGGAGATCAGGGTTCGATTCCCGGTCAGGGCACATGCCCGGGTTGTGGGCTCCATCCCTAGTATGTGGCGTGTGCAGGAGGCAGCCGATCCATGATTCTCTCTCATCATGGATGTTTCTATCTCTCCCTTCCTCTCTGAAATCAATTAAAAAAATATATAAATATTATAAAAGGGAATGTGGACAGAAGCAAGTGAAAGTGGTAAGGAAGAAGAGTATGTCTTTAAAAGGCGAAGAGATTTGGGAAGAGCAATCCAGCAAATCCTCACTCGCGCCCAATTCTGGAGCCTCCAGAGCAGGGGGGATCCTTAAGACCAGGGGTCCTCAAACTACGGCCCGTGGGCCACATGCAAATACAAATATTGTATTTGTTCCCGTTTTGTTTTTTTACTTCAAAATAAGATATGTGCAGTGTGCATAGGAATTTGTTCATAGTTTTTTTTAAACTATAGTCCGGCCCTCCAACCGTCTGAGGGACAGTGAACTGGCCCCCTGTTTAAAAAGTTTGAGGACCCCTGCTTAAGACCCACAACTGGGAGGAGTGGCCTGGATGCAGAGGAGCCCTTATTTGGAGGGAAGGGTAGGCTGCCAGGGAACGAAGGCTCACAAAGGGTTTACACAAAACAGGACAACACAGCCTTTACCCAAAACAGGGGGTTTATAAACAACGATGGACGGCAGCACCATGAAAGGCCATGAGGGGAGATGGTCGTGCTTTGGCGTGTTCACCGCGGGGCAGACAGGCCATCCCACTGGTCCCCGGCTCTGCCGACAGAGCGGGGGGACGTGTGGCCTGTGGTCACGGGGGCATTTCTGATGCAAATGGAGGGCCAGCCCCTTAACACACGGCTCCCAGGTCTCTAGCTCTTCACCCTGGGGATGTAGGGCTGTGCACCAGGTGGGTAACCGTGGAAACCACAGCCTATTGTGATGGGCCTGTCAGGTTGAGGTCACCAGCTACCTCTTCCCAGGAGTGTGTCAGAGCCACGCGCAGCCTTGTCCAGAGTGTGGAACATCGGGAGTGATGGGAGCCGGGAGCTTGAGTTGAGTGACTTAAAAACGAACTTGTGCAGCAGCTGGGTGATCCTCACAAATCCGGATTCTCCCTGGAGCCGGGCATCGAGACCGGGGATTTGTCTTGGGAGTTTGGAGAAAGCCATTAGGCCGAAGAGATCCTTTACTTAAAAAAATTTAAATTGATTTCAGAGAGGAAGGGAGAGAGGGTGTGAGAGAGAGAGAAATATCAATGAAGAGAGAGCATCATGGATTGGCTGCCTCCTGCACGCCCCCTGCTGGGGATGGAGCCCACAACAGGGGCACATACCCTAACTGGGAATTAAATGGTGACCTTCTGGTTCACAGGTCAACGCTCCTGGCCTTCTGGCTGGGTGGGAGCCTCGTTGTGTGGCTCATCCGCTGAGCCATGCCACCTGGGGAAGAGATCTCTTACTTTTAATATTTAGTCTCAGAGTCTGAGTGACAGTAGCTGCCTTTGAATAGGCTTGGCTCAGCCTTGCTCTAGTTGTTGTTGATTTAAAAATGGGGTCCGCCCTGGTCGGTGTGGCTCAGCTGGTTGGGCGTCGTCCCAGGCACGGCAAGGTCGCTGGTTCGATTCCCGGTCCGGGCACGTGCCAGGGTGTCTGGCTCGGTCCCCAGTGGGGGGCATGCAGGAGGCAGCCAATGGATGGTTCACTCTCATCAATGTTTCTCTCTTCTCCCTCTCTCTCTCAAAATCAATAAACTATTCTTTAAAAGAAAAAAAAAGTAAATAAGGTAAAAATGGGGCCGCTGGTTTGAAAGGAGTCACGCTTGCTTGTTTGTGCATTTCTGCTTTAAGCGGAACATGCGAATGGGGGGATCGGTGAACGCGTTCCTGACTCAGTGAAGCATAATGTACCCTTCAGCCCAACTAGTTAAAGCAGCGGTTCTCAACCTTCCTAATGCCGTGACCCTCTAATACAGCTCCTCATGTTGTGGTGACCCCCAATTTCACGGTTACAAATTGAACATCATTAAAGCATAGTGATTCATCACAAAAACAATATGTAATTATAGATGTGTTTTCCGATGGTCTTAGGCGACCCCTGTGAAAGGGTCGTTAGACCCCCAAAGGGGTCGCGACCCACAGGTCGAGAACCGCTGAGTTAAAGGAACTATTCGCAACCCGGATTTTTAAAGCGTCTTCCTCTTGTGTTGTCTTCTCTTAGAAAAAGCGTCGCCAGGAAAAGGCGTGAAGGAGAAACCTGAAGAGGAGATCGGAGCGGCAGGGACGGGCGCGGACCGCCTGCCCGGCGGCACCAAACCGCGCCAGCATCCCAGCGCCCTGTTCGCCAGAGGAAGCAGGAAAGCGCTCAGAAGTCCTCAGAGATCGTCAAGTAAAACGAGAGAAAAGAAGCATCCCTTTGCCCTGTACGGGTGGGGGGAGCGACAGACGGACACGGGAAGCCAAAGAACACACAACGTCTGTGCTTCCGCGCCCGTGCACGAGGTGCGTGTGCGTGTGTGTGTATGTGTGTGTGCGTGTGCATGTGTGCGAGAGCGTGTGTGTGTGTTCTCTCTCTCTCTCTCTCTCTCTCTCTCTCTCTCGGCTTCCCCTTGGAGGGAGGAGGAGGGGGAAGGGAAGGCACAGGTGAGCTCCTTGGAGGGACAGTGGGCTGGGTCCTCCATCCTAAGTGTTTTACTATTTATTTTTATTTTTTAAATTTATTTTTATTGATTTCAGAGAGGAAGGGAGAGGGAGAGAGAGAGATGGAAACATCCATGATGAGAGAGAATCACTGATCGGCTGCCTCCTGCACGCCCCGCACTGGGGATCAAGCCCGCAACCTGGGCATGTGCCCTTGACCGGGAATCCAACCATGACCTCCTGGTTATATACATAGGTTGACGCTCAACCACTGAGCCACACCGGCCGGGCCATCCTAATAGTTTTAAGGGCGGAGACTTTAGGGGGGTCCCAGGGGGAGACCTCAATAGAACACTCAGCAGCTTCCCAGGGGTGTCCATTCAGGGCTGTGGTGCCCACGGATGGACTGGCGGCACCAGGGCAGGGGTCCTTCCTCCACGCAGCTGGCCCCGACGTCCGCCGTGGCTGGTGTCCTGGCTTCTCTGGGCCTGGAGCTGAAACACAACTGCCTTCTCCTCATTGGGTGGCCCCCCCTGTGGTCCCTGGGCTGCTCGGGGGCTGTGCAGATCTGAGGGGCTGGTACGGCGCCAAGGGAAGTCCAGAACGGGGCGTCTGATGAGCCAGCAGGAGGATTCGGGGTGCCGGCTGCCTGGGGACCGGGGATTCTGCCAGGAGGCTGGGGGTGCCTGCAAGGGTTTACAGCACGAGCCTGGTGAGGGAGTGAGTGGAGTCCAGGGGGTGTGGAGAGGGGCACACAGGGCTGGCGGCTGCCCGTCCGGATTGGCCGCGGGCACCTGGGGAGGTCGCCAGGCCCTTTGGCTGTGCTGCCTGGTGTCCCCTCGGCTCCTTTGTCACTGGTTTGTCCACGAGGTCGCCCTTTGCTCCTGGGAGTGGATGCGAATGGTGGGTGGTGTTTCCCCTGCTCAGACACGGGGTGCCTCTTGCTCCCCCACCTGAGGCCTTGCTCCTGTTCCACGTCCTGAGAGCGTGTCGGAGGGGAGGGCCCTCGCGTGCAGAGCCACAAACCAGTGACCCAGGTTCGCATTATGACTGCAGCCTGAAGCAAGGAATGAATGGAAGGAAGCAGAAGGAGCCCTGGCCGGTGTGGCTCAGTGGATAGAGCGTCAGTCTGCAGACTGAAGGGTCCCAGGTTCGATTCCGGTCAAGGGCACATGCCCGGGTTGTGGGCTCGATCCCCAGTAGGGGGTGTGCAGGAGGCAGCCGATCCATGATTCTCTCTCATCATTGATGTTTCTCTCTCTCCCTCTCCCTTCGAAATAAATTAAAAATATATTTTAAAAAAAAGAAGCAGAAGGAGAAAGCGCAGAAGGTTTGAATTCTGATTAAATGTCCTAATCACATTTTTACCGAACAGCCTTCTAAACCCTGGCAGATGGCGTGAGCTAGAGGGATATTTGAGACAACAGAGCTGGGGTTTAACAAAGACCGGCTGGTCCCTGGGGTGAGGTTTAACCAGGTTTATCTATGGCATCAAATGTCTGAGGTGGCAAAATCCCCGGAGGATTTTTTTTTCTTTTTAACTGTTTTGCTGTAAAACATTTCAAGTCCTTTAATGGAATATGTGCCCATGCTGAATGCTAAGCGGATCCAGTAATTTTCCAGAGCCCATTTCTAGAGACTCATGCCAATGGGCGGCTCACCATTTACGTCTGGAGGTCAGTCTAGTGGACATTTTCAGGTGCGTGGGCACGTCACGGAGGCCAGGCGGACTGACTTCTGTGCTGAGGGGGGTGGGGGCTGGGCGTGCCTCCGCCCGCTTCTGGCGACCTCATTGTAAATATTATTTTTTAAAAAAAAATATGTTGTTGATTTTTAGAGAGGAAGGGAGAGGGATAGATAGAAATATCGATGAGAGAGAAACATTGATTGGCTGCCTCCTGCACGCCCCCCAGTGGGGATCGAGCCTACAACCCAGGCATGTGCCCTGACTGGGAACCAAACTGGGGACCTCTTGGTTCATAGGTCCAATGATGCTCAACCACTGAGCCACACCGGCCGGGCACAATCAGTTCCAAAGCCACTTAACACATTGAGGACAGATCATGAGAATTCTCGTGTCTTCATTGATTACACGGTGTTTGGCAAAGTCTTATACTTTAAAAAGATATTAGCTTGTAAGAACATGTAATACATAACTTCAAAATGCCATGGGTCTTTAATTTTAAGGCGTGCCTTTAAACATTTATGTAAAACGTGTGTTTTTTTTTGTCCTCGTGCAATAGAAACTGGCCACCGGGTAAAGCTAGCAATAAAAGATCAGTTCCAAAGCCACTTAAGTTATCCTTGCAAATATTAAATATTTAAAATTTAAATATTAAACATTCAGATATCCTTGCAAGTCCGTTAAAAAAGCCGCTGACGTTATTTCTACTTTTCCTTTATGAACTCTCCTTAGATTCACATGGGTCTTTAATTTTAAGGCGTGCCTTTAAACATTTATGTAAAACGTGTGTTTTTTTTTGTCCTCGTGCAATAGAAACTGGCCACCGGGTAAAGCTAGCAATAAAACGATTGGTCCGCAATGTGTTAAGTTATCCTTGCAAATATTAAATATTTAATATTTAAATATTAAACATTCAGATATCCTTGCAAGTCCGTTAAAAAAGCCGCTGACGTTATTTCTACTTTTCCTTTATGAACTCTCCTTAGATTCACGAGTCGGCGTTACGGGCCAAGAACAGAAGGCAGGTGGAAAAGAGGCGGCTGGTGGCTCAGAGGCAGCGGGCGCACTCGGTGGACGTGGAGAAGAGCCGGAGGGCCAAGCCGGCCACCTCGGAGAGCCCGTGGGTCACGGAGTACATGCGATGCTACTCGGCCCGTGCGTGACGGGGGAGGCCGCCGGCACCGCCTCCCTGAGAAGCATCAATAAAAGAGAACAAACTATCCAAACCGCAAACATCAGAAGGACCAGGACATGGATGTGAGAAACCAGCCCCTGGTGCCAGGTTCCTTAGGGGGTTCCCTAAAGATGCTGCCCTTTGGGGGCGCCCCGGGCCCCGGCCCGGGCAGCAGGCGACCGCGAAGCCATCGACGTTTGCTTCTTGACGAAGATAACTCCCTACGTCTTTGCTCTCCCTGTGAGGGTTTCGTCTCAGAGCATCTTAATCTTTTCAGACGTCGACACCCAATGCCTTTAAAATGGCTAGAGATGCTTCATAGTTGGTTTTTTCCCCGGGAGTTTGGGGCATTCGTCCCGGCCTGAACAGCTTTTCCAGATTCCACGGTAGATCCTTCCGTCGTCGGCATCAGACTCTGGTCCTGGCGCGCAGCTGCGTGAGCCAGTGTCCCGTCCACGGGAGTCTCAGCAGGAACGTGGATCCGCGTGTCACGCAGCTGGGACCTGCGTTGTGTTTCGGGTCAGCACTGCAGGCGGCTGTGATCTCGACGAGCTTCCTGGGCTCGGGACGGTCCTGTGTCCTCCTCAAGCCACCGCGTGGGCACCTGTCATTTCGCAGGTCAGATGCGTTCCAGGGTGCGGAGCGGACGCGGGCGTGTCCTGGGAGTCAGACCGTCGTGTTGTTTTGCTTTTTTATTGTGCGATTTTCCTGGAGCATCTGGTGAGGAATCGGTCCCGTGCGGCGGGCACACGCCCCGGTGGACCCGTCTCTTCCGTGATCGTGACATTCAGGACGGCCTGGAATCCCAGGGAGCAAACCGAGCCGGTCTTGCTTGCTCGTGGGGGGTGAGGGGCCGTGAGCCAGGTGCCCCCCGAACTTCTCGACCTTTCCCTCCACGGACCTCACCGATGGCCAAGTGTGACCGTGGGCACATTCAGGCTCCGGTTGGAATCCATTCGTAGCCAGCAGGTCTCATGCAGAACCGTGTGTGGGAGGCACGTGGGAGGCTGTGTAGGAATGCAGGGCTCCGTCTCGCAGTCCACTTGCTTTTGGGGAAGAAAGAGTGGTTTTAAGAAACGCTGGTTCCCACCCGGCGGAGGGTCTACGGGAAGGATGGGTGCTGAATCCCGTGGGCGAGGGGAGACGGGTGCCTGGCCAGCCGGGCGCCGGGAGG
Source organism: Myotis brandtii (assembly GCF_000412655.1). NCBI lineage: Eukaryota > Metazoa > Chordata > Mammalia > Chiroptera > Vespertilionidae > Myotis > Myotis brandtii. Next base: position 1,056,803 of record NW_005353435.1, read on the forward strand.
GTGTGAAGGCGATGCTGGTGTTGGGTGCGAAGTGGAGAGTTGCCCTGGTACTTCTCTTCTCCTCTGGGTCTTTACAGGATGATGCTCGCTTTTTAGAACACAAGTGTGTCTTATTCCACATAAAACTTCACATGATGTCGACTGACAACGGTGTTAAGCTTTGGAAACTCCTACGGAAGGGCCAGGAGCTTTTATTTATTTTTTAAAAAAGACTTTAAAGCCGGTGTGGGGAGTTTTGAGGGGAGTCACCGGGCGGAGAGCGCTCCTGCTCAGTGAGGTGTGAATTGAACAGGAGGAGGCTCGCCGGGGTCCGGCGCCCCCGAACTTCTCGACCTTTCCCTCCACGGACCTCACCGATGGCCAAGTGTGACCGTGGGCACATTCAGGCTCCGGTTGGAATCCATTCCTAGCCAGCAGGTCTCATGCAGAACCGTGTGTGGGTGCACGTGGGAGGCTGTGTAGGGATGAAGGGCTCCGTCTCTCAGTCCACTTGCTTTTGGGGAAGAAAGAGTGGTTTTAAGAAACGCTGGTTCCCACCCGGCGGAGGGTCTACGGGAAGGATGGGTGCTGAATCCCGTGGGCGAGGGGAGACGGGTGCCTGGCCAGCCGGGCGCCGGGAGGGTGTGAAGGCGATGCTGGTGTTGGGTGCGAGGTGGAGAGTTGCCCTGGTACTTCTCGTCTCCTCTGGGTCTTTACAGGATGATGCTCGCTTTTTAGAACACAAGTGTGTCTTATTCCACATAAAACTTCACATGATGTCGACTGACAACGGTGTTAAGCTTTGGAAAGGCCAGGAGCTTTTATTTATTTTTTAAAAAAGACTTTAAAGCCGGTGTGGGGAGTTTTGAGGGGAGTCACCGGGCGGAGAGCGCTCCTGCTCAGTGAGGTGTGAATTGAACAGGAGGAGGCTCGCCGGGGTCCGGCGCGGCCCTGCGAGGGGTGCTGGTCGCTCTTGCTGTGGCCGTTAAAGCCCTGAGACCCTGCAAGGACTGGGAGGGGAACCAGCGTGGTCGGTGCGGTGTCAGCTGATGGTCAAGCCACCCCCTGCTGTCCGGGTTCCGGGTTAGCCATTCCGCCCAAGTGCTTATGTTGCAACTGACAATCTTAGGGAAGAGACCTCTCCCACCCCCCCAACTCCCCACCCGCACCCCGACGACAGACTGCCTTAGAAACCCAGCTTCCCGCCCGGCCAGTGTGGCTCAGTGGGTGAGCATCGACCTATGAACCAGAAGGTCACGGTTTGATTCCCGGTTGCAGGCTCCATCCCCTGTGTGGGGCGTGCAGGAGGCAGGCGATCCATGGTTCTCTCTCATCACGGATGTTTCTCTCTCTCTCTCCCTCTCCTTTCCTCTCTGAAATTAATAAAAACATTTTTTTTTTTTTTAA
>NW_005353435.1:1066208-1087490 GCF_000412655.1 Myotis brandtii
GAACTCTCCTTAGATTCACGAGTCGGCGTTACGGGCCAAGAACAGAAGGCAGGTGGAAAAGAGGCGGCTGGTGGCTCAGAGGCAGCGGGCGCACTCGGTGGACGTGGAGAAGAGCCGGAGGGCCAAGCCGGCCACCTCGGAGAGCCCGTGGGTCACGGAGTACATGCGATGCTACTCGGCCCGCGCGTGACGGGGGAGGCCGCCGGCACCGCCTCCTTGAGAAGCATCAATAAAAGAGAACAAACTATCCAAACCGCAAACATCAGAAGGACCAGGACATGGATGTGAGAAACCAGCCCCTGGTGCCAGGTTCCTTAGGGGGTTCCCTAAAGATGCTGCCCTTTGGGGGCGCCCCGGGCCCCGGCCCGGGCAGCAGGCGACCGCGAAGCCATCGACGTTTGCTTCTTGACGAAGATAACTCCCTACGTCTTTGCTCTCCCTGTGAGGGTTTCGTCTCAGAGCATCTTAATCTTTTCAGACGTCGACACCCAATGCCTTTAAAATGGCTAGAGATGCTTCATAGTTGGTTTTTTCCCCGGGAGTTTGGGGCATTCGTCCCGGCTTGAACAGCTTTTCCAGATTCCACGGTAGATCCTTCCGTCGTCGGCATCAGACTCTGGTCCTGGCGCACAGCTGCGTGAGCCAGTGTCCCGTCCACGGGAGTCTCAGCAGGAACGTGGATCCGCGTGTCACGCAGCTGGGACCTGCGTTGTGTTTCGGGTCAGCACTGCAGGCGGCTGTGATCTCGACGAGCTTCCTGGGCTCGGGGACGGTCCTGTGTCCTCCTCAAGCCACCGCGTGGGCACCTGTCATTTCGCAGGTCAGATGCGTTCCAGGGTGCGGAGCGGACGCGGGCGTGTCCTGGGAGTCAGACCGTCGTGTTGTTTTGCTTTTTTATTGTGCGATTTTCCTGGAGCATCTGGTGAGGAATCGGTCCCGTGCGGCGGGCACACGCCCCGGTGGACCCGTCTCTTCCGTGATCGTGACATTCAGGACGGCCTGGAATCCCAGGGAGCAAACCGAGCCGGTCTTGCTTGCTCGTGGGGGGTGAGGGGCCGTGAGCCAGGTGCCCCCCGAACTTCTCGACCTTTCCCTCCACGGACCTCACCGATGGCCAAGTGTGACCGTGGGCACATTCAGGCTCCGGTTGGAATCCATTCCTAGCCAGCAGGTCTCATGCAGAACCGTGTGTGGGTGCACGTGGGAGGCTGTGTAGGGATGAAGGGCTCCGTCTCTCAGTCCACTTGCTTTTGGGGAAGAAAGAGTGGTTTTAAGAAACGCTGGTTCCCACCCGGCGGAGGGTCTACGGGAAGGATGGGTGCTGAATCCCGTGGGCGAGGGGAGACGGGTGCCTGGCCAGCCGGGCGCCGGGAGGGTGTGAAGGCGATGCTGGTGTTGGGTGCGAAGTGGAGAGTTGCCCTGGTACTTCTCTTCTCCTCTGGGTCTTTACAGGATGATGCTCGCTTTTTAGAACACAAGTGTGTCTTATTCCACATAAAACTTCACATGATGTCGACTGACAACGGTGTTAAGCTTTGGAAACTCCTACGGAAGGGCCAGGAGCTTTTATTTATTTTTTAAAAAAGACTTTAAAGCCGGTGTGGGGAGTTTTGAGGGGAGTCACCGGGCGGAGAGCGCTCCTGCTCAGTGAGGTGTGAATTGAACAGGAGGGGGCTCGCTGGGGTCCGGTGCGGCCCTGCGAGGGGTGCTGGTCGCTCTTGCTGTGGCCGTTAAAGCCCTGAGACCCTGCAAGGACTGGGAGGGGAACCAGCGTGGTCGGTGCGGTGTCAGCTGATGGTCAAGCCACCCCCTGCTGTCCGGGTTCGGGGTTAGCCATTCCGCCCAAGTGCTTATGTTGCAACTGACAATCTTAGGGAAGAGACCTCTCCCACCCCCCCAACTCCCCACCCGCACCCCGACGACAGACTGCCTTAGAAACCCAGCTTCCCGCCCGGCCAGTGTGGCTCAGTGGGTGAGCATCGACCTATGAACCAGAAGGTCACGGTTTGATTCCCGGTTGCAGGCTCCATCCCCTGTGTGGGGCGTGCAGGAGGCAGGCGATCCATGGTTCTCTCTCATCACGGATGTTTCTCTCTCTCTCTCCCTCTCCTTTCCTCTCTGAAATTAATAAAAACATTTTTTTTTTTTTTTAAAGAGACCCAGCTTCCTCCAGGCTTTCAATAAGCCACACCCCTTCCTTCAGGAAACACTCGCATTTAATGAGTTTACTCCTGACAGCTCCAGGGGGCGATCTGGGAAAACCTAGACTGCGATACTGGCCATTTCCCGCCTTCTTCTCCTCACCCCAGGATCTTTTCCCATTGGTTTTTAGAGAGAGTGGAAGGGAGAGGGAAGGACAGAAACATTGATGTGAGAGAGACATCAATTGGTTGCTTCCTGCACATGCCCTGACCAGGGTCCGGGCCAGGGAGGAGCCTGCAACCAAGGTACGTGCCCTTGACCGGAATTAAACTCCCGTACCCTTCAGTCCACAGGCCGATGCTCTATCCACTGAGACAAACCAGCTAGGCCCACCCCCCCTTTTTTAAATAAAGGACAAATGACCAAGATTTTTAAAGTAATTTTAATGTGCATGAACAATGAGTAGATTCACACAAATGAATTGTGAGACCCCCCTCCTGTGTCCAAGTTATTAAGGTTTCAAGTTAACTTTTGAGCCTATGAAATGTTTTAAGTTGTAACGATTTGATGGTCTAGAAACGAATATGTAATCATGTTCTTAAGTCTTGGGCGGACTTGCAAAACAAGCAGGTAGTGTAAAATCCCCTTTCATGGTGCAAAGTTTGAAACTGCTCGAGAATCCAGGGATATTTAAACGATGGAATAAAATCATTGCTACATAGACTTTCAAAATGTTGGCTTTAAGCTCGGAATTAAAACAATTTGCCAAGTTTCTGTGTTACTGTTATTAAGAGAAGTCAAAGGCTTAAACATTGGCACTCGCTGGACCTAGGTGAATGAGAAGTAAAATGGAATTCATTCTTTTAATTTTTTTTAAAAAACCTGAAAGACGACTCTCACTTGGTACCTCTGGGTATGTGGGTGCCACCCCTCCCCGTAAAATTCCTAAGCACATAGAAACATTTTTAAAAGTTTATAAAGGAATTCTCTTAATGGCTCATCTTATAGCGGGCACTTACTTAGGCCACTTTATATGTAACTAGAAGCCCAGCGTGCAAAATCGCGCAGCCCCGCCCACCCACGCCGGTCTTTGGTCGTTACGGCATTAAGGTGTTACGGCCAAGGCCTTTTATTAATATTAGATAGCTTTGTTACTTTTATGCTGGGAAACTCAGGTAACTAAGTCCCCTGGGAGAATGGTGGCTGTTTGGGTTATTGGAAACCATAACATTCAAAACAGAATACTGGCCCGGCCAGTGTGGCTCAGTGGTTGAGCGTTGACCTGTGAACCAGGAGGTCACTGTTCCATTCCTGGTTGCAGGCTTCATCCCTAGTAGGGGGCGTGCAGGAGGCAGCCGATCCATGATTCGCTCTCATCATGGATGTTTCTATCTCTCCCTCTCCCTTCCTCTCTGAAATCAATAAAAAATATATATTAAAAAAACAACAACCACAAAACCAGAATACTGCACAATTTGTAGGTTTATTTAAAAAAAACCCTCTAGGGTATTTCTCTCCTTTAAATTGATAATGCTCTCCTGGGCAGAGATTTTATATGTGGAGGGTTACAGTGCCTGATCCTTAAAACATTCCGAAGTATTACTGGTGCAGAGGGAGTGAGGTGAAGGCTATGTTAGAAATAAAGACTTTTCTTGTTGACGGCTTCGGTCAAAAAATTGTTTAGTGGATCATTTTACACGTCAATGGACTCGATTTAAAATGGTGCTACGGTTGCTAAAGCCTGATTCTGCGTTGGTTGGGGACCAAACCGCTAACGCCTGACTCAGAAGGCCCCTGGGATTGTGTTGCGATCGTTGGATATTTTAAAAGTGGTCCCGGAAAGTGTGAGCCGGCCACTTCAGGAAGTTAGCATGAGAAGTGGGTGTTTGTGCAATCGGAGGAAGTGGGGGTTCTTGGGGGGCAGGGTGTGTGCGCTTCATAGCGAATTCTGTGCCAGGAGCTGCGTGTAGATTTCCGGCTCAATCTGTCCCCGCCAGCCCGCTAGTCTGAGGTGGGAACACCTGGATGAAGGTGTTCATTCAGGCAGGACACCTGAAGGAAGACAGTAGGAGCTTCTTTTTGGATTAAAAATAATAATAATAATTAGCAAAACTCCCCGTGTGGTAAGTTCAGTGTGAGCACTGCGTTCAGTACCATCCCGCGGGAACAGCGCCCGGGCGCTTACAGCCTCACCGCTCAGGCCCTGGGGGTGGGGGCTGCCTTTTCTAAGATCCATGTATTGCTTTTTGCTTCTATTTAATATCGCAGTGACTTGGAAAAAAATGTGAATAAAGTGAGTGACTGTGACCCGCTGGAACGTCTGCTTTGTGGGGACGGATTCTGGTGAGCACGTCTGAGGTTGAAGAACACGGGCGGTCACATCGACTCCTCGATGGGTGTTTCACCAGAGAAAGGTTTAGCAGGATGCGTTCGATACTTTCTACGGGTGTTGAGTCGAACTATCCGTGGCTCAGTGGTTGAGCGTCGATCTATGAACCAGGAGGTCACGGTTCGATTCCCGGACATGTTGCCGGCTCGATCCCTCGTGTGGGGCGTGCAGGAGGCAGCCAATCCAAGATTCTCTCTCATCATGGATGTTTCTCTCTCCCTCTCCCTCTCCCTTCCTCTCTGAAACCAATCAACATATATTTTAAAAAGTATTAATTAATTAAAAAATCTTCTTTAAAAAATGGCTTGGTATCTCCCAGCCTGAATACAATGCAGAAGTGGCCTCAGAGGTGCCGGGTTGTGGCAGCTCACCCCGTGGCTGCCAAGGGGAGCCTGCAGGAGCCCGGGTCTGAGGCAGGAACTTCCTTCACTGAAGAGGGTGAGGCTGAACCATGTGATTTTTTTTTCCTCTGAAAAACATGGCTCAGTGACAAAAGTGGGCATTTGGGGGCTGAAGGCCCAGTAATGGGGAGTCTCAAGGAACCAGCAAGAAGTGGAGAGAGAAGCAGAGAGGGACGAGCTCAGGAAAGTAGCTCCACCAAGTTTATCTGTGAACCCAGGTTCGCCCCTGCCCTGCTCACCTGCTCACACCTTTCACCCGTGGAGCTGGTCCTAATTAGCATAGCAGACCCAGGAGGCCTGAGCTGGCGTCTGGGCTGACCCCCTGGGGGACACCTGGGACTGATCTCAATAGCACTGGGCTTTGAAAGCTGAACTGACATGGGAACCAACACCCACAGAACTTGTGGCCCAAACCTGATGGCGGAAACCACCCGAGCAAGCGGAGTGAACGGGAGACATCCCAGCCCATCCCAGGACCATCGCAAACGGTTGAAAACCAAAGGGCATGTGAACGCAACTAGAGGAAAAGGAAAGATTACCTACAGCGAAACGATGTTTCAAACGACAGTGAGTTTGCATATCTAAGGGAGGACGTGGCACATGCAAAGTGCTGAAAGCAAGTAACTGTCAACTCAGAATTCTATACCCAGTGAAACGTCCCTCAGGAACCCGACCAGGTAGAGGAAAACGTGGAGAACTGACAGCCAGATGAGCTGCTTTAAAGGAATAGCTGAGGATGTTCTTTTAAAAAAATTTTATTTTATTGGTTTCAGAGAGGAAGGGAGAGGGAGAGATGGAAACATCAATGATGAGAATCATTGATCGGCTGGGGATCAAGCTGGCAACCCTGGCAGGTGCCCTGACTGGGAATCGAACCCTGACCTCCTGGTTCATTGGTCAACACTCAACCACTGAGCCAAGCCAGCCGGGCAAGGATGCAATTTAGACAAAATTTTTATTTTATTGGTTTCAGAGAGGAAGGGATCGGGAGAGATGGAAACATCAATGATGAGAATCATTGATCGGCTGGGGATCAAGCTGGCAACCCTGGCAGGTGCCCTGACTGGGAATCGAACCCTGACCTCCTGGTTCATTGGTCAACACTCAACCACTGAGCCAAGCCAGCCGGGCAAGGATGCAATTTAGACAAAAGAGAGAGAATACCAGGAGGAAGTCTGGAATGCTGGGAATGAAGAAAGAGCAACAGATACAGTGTTTGGTCGCTTGTTCTCCATTCCTGCAACAGCTCTGCCACAAAGAGGATAGGAGTGGCCAACAAGCCCTTTCCAACACACCTGTGTATGCTAATGCAGTGATGCGTGGATAGCACCTGAGGATGGGCTGGCTGCCTGGGAGCCCGGCCTGTGATTGGAGGATGGGCTTTCATTCCTGCCCTCCCACTTCCGGGGCGGGAACAGGGGCTGGAGGTTGGTGTTGGGCACGGAGCTGGGTGGTGGACACAGCGGAGGTTGGGGAGCGGGGTGCCCTGGAGAGGGGCTCGGAGGCTCTGCGCTCGCCCACACCTTGCCCTGCGCATCTCCTCGCCGGACGATTCCTGAGCTCCTGCCTCTTAGAATAAACCATCAATCCGGTAAGTGACCCGTTTTCCTGATTTCCCAGAGGCATGGGCTGTATTAGTTGTCTTTTAAAATCTAGAGAAAACAAGGAACAAGCATAAACGACATTCCCACCTCTCCCTATGCCCTCCCCCACCCGCCTGAAGATTCCAAACTGGTGATTCTCAAGCCAAACTGGGGCCCGGGGGTGGGGGTGGGGGTGGGAGCAGGCTGCACCTGGCCAGGTCTTGAACCTGGCTGGGAGGGTGCTGTGAATAGTACCATATTTCAAGTGCTGAGCTTTTGGAGTAGAAAGGTATAAAAAAACCCTGAAATTTCACTAAAAAGACTGACCCTTTCCCCCTGGCCGGGTGCCTCCGTGGGTGGGGGCGTTGTACCTTAGGCCAGAAGGTTGTGGGTTCAGTCCCAGGTGGGGGCATGTACGGGAGGCAACTGGTCGATGTTTCTCTCACATTGCTCTCCCACCTTCTCTCTCTCTTTCTTCTCTCTAAAATCAGTAAGAAAATCCTTGAATGAGGAGTAAATAAATAAAATAGCCGAATCTGCATATATAAGAAAAAGACTCAGGTTTTCCAAGGAATTACATGTTAACAAGCCTGTTAAGCCGACAGTGAAAGCAGCTGAAGCCCATCAGGTCTTTCCCACAGGACCTGGGCCGTGGCTAAGTAGGCCAGGCTGCTGCTCCCCACGCCTTCCGAGGAGGACACCCCCCGCCCCACTTTCCTGATGTCCCAGGGGTTCCCGTGCGGCTGCTTCATAACCACGGTGCTCCAAGCCCGTGCGGCTGCTGCTTATAGAATAAAAGGCTCCCTTTTTAAAAATATATATGTTTATTGATTTCAGAGAGAGGGAGGGACAGATAGAAACATCAATGATGAGAACCAGGGATCAGCTGCCTCCTGCACGCCCCCCACTGGGGGAACCAGGGATCAGCTGCCTCCTGCACGCCCCCAGCCTGCAACCTGGGCCTGTGCCCTGACTGGGAATGGAACCGTGACCGGGTTCACAGGTCGATGCTCAACCACCGAGCCACGCCCCTCTAGCTCAGTGGTTCTCAACCTTCTGGCCCTTTAAATAGTTCCTCATGTTGTGACCCAACCATACAATTATTTTCGTTGCTACTTCCTCACTGTCATGTTGCTACTGCTATGAATCGTCATGTAAATATCTGATATGCAGGATGGTCTTAGGCGACCCCTGTGAAAGGGTCGTTCGACCGCCAAAGGGGTCGCGACCCACAGGTTGAGAACCGCTGCGAGCTGCAGAGGGGGTCTGGGAACACGGATTATGGCCAGGTGGTCAGCACAGGGAACTACCTGGACGCTTGTGGTTGGCCCCTGACATTGTACCTGTGGGGCAGGCTAAGCCCTCAACCTGTGGGGTCCGATACTGCCCCCAGGTGGACAGCTGGACAGCGTGGGAACTGAATCATTGCAGGACACGCCCCTGGTGTCAGGAGCCAGGATTGGCTGGTGGTGCCAGGGAGCCCTGCACTGGCCAATCTCCTCAGCTCCCCTCCCTCCCCTCAATGCTTTCCCTGAGAACCACCAGGGGCTGGAATCCAGCAACTTTTATTGGTCAAAGGATGTGAAAGGCATCAAGCAGTACCTTGGTTTCGCTAACAGACTCGCTTATAAACCAGCCTCCCACTTCTCTTTAAAAACTCCTGCCTGTGAACGAAGAATGAGGGGCATGGTCACGCTCCTGGGCTCCTGGGCCGTGCGAGCAGCCAGCACGCAAACAGGACGAGGCACTGGCCCGGGAGCCCCGTCTGAGAACCGGCTTCCTGCTCTAACTTTCCAGAGTAAAATACTCAGGCTTTTTAAACGCAAAAGGGAAAGAGCTAAGACGGATGTTTTATGCCAGTTACCTCCCAGGGCGGTACTGCCGCTCGCTGTCGAACAAAACCAGACAGCAAAGCAGCCGCAGCCGCGGGGTGAGGTGGACTCAGCTGGAACCAGAGAGCCCAGTGGAAGAGCACATCCGAGCGAAGATGCCTTTCCCTTTCCAGCTGCAGGTCGTGCTGTATGTCAGCGTGAAAGAAAGGTTCTATTTATATGTGTTTTTCATGGACGTTTTAAAATATTAGAACGAGTCCTTCCAATTCCACATACATCGTCAACCTCACGTGAGTTAACCGCGTGTGGACTGAATGACGACTGAGGCTTGAAGTATTCAGCAACACCGCACTGAGTGTCTCAGTGGCATCCCTTTAATATCGACTCCATTGAGTGGCTTCCTTAGAAGGAACACGGGACAGGAACAGGCTTGGAAAGCGGCAGTGAGCCCCGAGCCCTGAGTCCCCGAGCAGCACAGCAGCCAAGAGTGGTTTCGGGCAGGAGGACCAGGGGCCCAGGGGCCAGCTGTCCGTCACCCTCGCTGAGCAGCAGCAGCTGCCGGTGTTGGGTGAGGGCCCAGGGCCTGGGTGGGCCACAGCGCCCAGAACAGCAGGGACCCGGCCTCCCTCCTGAGTGGACCTGGATGGAGATGCTTTAAAATCAACAGAGTGCAGGACAGTCAGGTTCGGAGGAAAACTCCACTTGGGCTTTATTTCGGTACGTGAGTAACTACTGGGCAGCGTTCCCAGCGAGGCCCCGCGGACCGCGGCAAATGGAATGAACCGCACTGCCTTGGCCACCGCCGCCGAGTCGAGCAGGTCACGAACATCACCCACCGTGCGACACAGCCAGCGCGATGGGCAAGGCGCACTCACACCAGCAGGCTTTCGTTCATATGATTACAAAAAATAAAATATTGGACCACCGTTAGTGTAACATTCTATTATATCATACATGAGATACCATGCTGTAGGGACACGGGGCTCGAGTATATACAGTACACAGCCAGGATTAACCCCAGGGGAAGGGCAACATGGGACAGGACAGTTTACATCCATGTACACATCATGGCATTGTCCATGGAATTCGGTTTACCACGTGGTTTGCTGTGCACATTTACAGGCTTACATACACCCAATTCTTTTTTTTCCGCACAAAGATCTACTTCTGCATAAAGTAGAAAAGGATGGTGGTAAAAAACCTTCTTCTTCAAGCTCCAACAACTGTTTCCCAAATACCACTGTTCGAACACCTAAAAAATATGAAGAACAACTTAGAAATATGCATAACTATCAATGTACAAACAAGCAGTTTAAAACCCCAAAGGGAGTAGTGAATACTTCCAACTTTTATTTCAATGGATGCCTATTAGATAATGTTGACTATATGTAAAAAGTCCACTGTGGTAAATGGGAAAAAAGAGGATGTTTTAAAGTTTAAATCTTGCTGGCTAGTGTGGCTCAGTGCTTGAGCATCGACTTATGAACCAGGAGGTCAAGTTCAATTCCCGGTCAGGGCACATGCCCGAGTTGTGGGCTCGATCCCCAGTGGGGGGCATGTAGGAGGCAGCCCATCGATGATTTTCTCATTACTGATGTTTCTCTCCCTCTCTTCCTCTCCCTTCCTCTCTGAAATCCATAAAACATATTTTACAAAGTTAAAGTCTCCGCTTGCGAGTTTGACAAATGAGCCTCCTCTTTTAGCAACAGGAACATTCATTTAGACTTTAATTCACCCCAGAAAGCCGCCTCACCGACCTGAAGGCAGAAGACTGATACTCCCAGCAACTCCCGCCCCCTCCTTCGCTCCTGAGCGAGCGCCTCAGGATGGCCCAGACTGAGAGGGGTACGTGGTTCTTTTTATGCACTGTTGGATTTCATTTGCTAACTTTTTTTTTTTTTTTGAGGATTTGTGCATCTATGTTCGAGATATTGGTCTGTCGTTTTCTTATAATGTCTTTGGTTTAGGAATGAGGGCAATGCTGGCTGCATAGAACGATATAAGGAGCATTTCCTCTGCATTTGCCCTAAGAAAGAGATTGTAGAAAATCTGTGTAATTTCTTCCTTAAATGTTCGGTAGAATTCACCAGTTACCCCATCTGGGCCGGATGCTTTCTGTTTTGGAAGGTTTTAATCATTGGCTCAATTTCTTTAATAGATATATTAGTAGGCCTATTCTAATGGTCTGTTTCTTCTTGTGTGAGTTTTGACAAATTGCCTCTTTCAAGGAATTGGTCTATTTCATCTAGGTCATCAATTTTATGGATGTAGAGTTGTTCAGAGTTTTCCTTTTAATGTCCGTAGGATCTGCTTAGTGATGTTCTTTTTTCACTTTTGATATTTGTAATTTGTGATCTTTTTTTCTTAGTTTGGTTAGAAGCTTACTGATTTTATTAATCTTTTAGCTTTGGTTTTGTTGATTTTTCTCTACTGATTTTAGTTTTAATTTCATCAATTTCTGTTCTAATTCTTATTTCTTCTGCCTGCTTTGGATTTAATTTGCTCTTTTTCCCCTCCTTTTCTCTGTGTACACATAGGGGACTGTATTTATGTTTTCTTTTCTAATATATGCATTCAATGCTATATATTTCCCTCTAAGCACTGCTTTTGCTGCATCCCCCCAATTTTTTTTTTAATATATTTTATTGATTTTTTTACAGAGAAGAAGGGAGAGGGACAGAGAGCTAGAAACATCGATGAGAGAGATCCATCAGCTGCCTCCTACACGCCCCGCACTGGGGATGCCGCAACCAGGGCACATGCCCCTGACCGGAATCGAACCCGGGACCCCTGAGTCCGCAGGCCGACGCTCTATCCACTGAGCCAAACCGGTTCGGCTATCCCCCCAATTTTTATGTTATGTTTTGATTTTCATTTGGGTTAAAAAATTGTTTTGCTTAAAATATTTTAAAAATTCTCGAGATTTCTTTTTTAACACGAATTATTCAGAAGTATGTTGTTTAATTTCCATGTATTTTGGATTTCCCAGTTATCCTTCTGTTTATTCCCTGTGGTCCGAGAATAGACACTGTATGGTTTGTTTTCTTTTACATATGTTAATGTGAGTTTCATAGCCCAGAATGTAGTCTATTTTGGTGAATGTCCCATGTGAGCCTGAGGAGAGAGAGTATTCCACTCCTGAGAATATCTAACACTTAATGATGTGACCGCCTCTCCTTCCCAGATGTAGCTGCAGAGGCATGTAATGGTCCCTGCGTGAAGCACGTGTGGAAGGCCAGGCAGTGAACAGAGTGCAGGGGGAGGAGGGAGATGGGGGGCCCAGCAGGGACCCTGACGGGGGCACCTACCTCTGCCCTCCAGCTGCGTCTAGCAGCCGCACTCCTGAGCGCCCGGGCCCTGCGAGCGGCGCGGCGAGCGCAGCTGCCTCAAGGCCGCGTCTCCGTACTGGATGCCTGAGCCCATCCTTTCTGGGTCCAGCTCACCTGAGGAACAAGCGAGTCTTTTAAAAAAGGTTTTTGTTTCTGTGACCCCCAAATATATTCAGGAACAACTATCTATCATGCACACACACCCCTGTTTCTCATAAAGAGGAAAACATAGATACAAGCAAGTTTACTTGCACAGGCACAAAGGTCTGAAAGGCACAGAGAACTGGTAACAATGGCTGACTTCAGACGGCAGGGACGGGCGGGCAGCAGTGGAGGGGAGGGGGCCTGTCACTGTACCCTTTCTTTGTACTTGTTGAATTAGGAATTCATGTGACTATATGATGCATACAAAGGTAAGTTAATGTAATATTAAACTACAAAGACATCCCTTTTCACCCATCAGGCTGGTAAAATGACACCAAGTATGACCACACCCCCAGGCAGGGCTCAGTGGAAGGAGCCTCTCATTCATGGCCCGTGGTGGGGAGGGAGGGAGGCTGCTGCAGCCCCGACAGGAGGTGGCGGCCTTTACCTACATTCCAGAAGCTGGGGGTCCCTGACCAGCAAGTCCCCCCGGGAACTGATCCTACACAGACATTCACACGCGTGAAATGACTGATAAAAGGTTATTCACGCGTTGTTTGTGGCAACAACCCACATGCCCAAGGAGCCTGTCCCAGTGAAGGTTACCTGATTCGATTTTGTTAAGGATTTTCCTTGCGCACTGAACAAAGGCCTCTTCCACATTCTCCCCCGTCAGGGCACTCGTTTCCAAAAACATCAGTTCTAAAAGGGACAGGAGACAAAACACACAGCCATGTTTAGGAGACGATCAGAATTACCCAATTCCTAAGAGCCTGTTTAGTATTCCCCTAGGGTAGCAGGTGGACTGTCATTTATTACTTAAAACCATGTAGCTCTGTAAATATAAAACCAATAAGTGTCAATATCCATTTTTAAATGTTAGAAGCAGCCTACCCTTTACTGAGAAGCACTGGCATCTGGTACCAGCACCTCCACCTGTGGGCGAGAAGGAGCAAGCCAACGCGAGGTGAGGGCCCAGGCTGGCTGCGCATACAGACACGTAACAATGAGCTTTACGTCACCCCAGATATAACATGCAAGTGTTTACGTTGGGGGGCTACACTGCAGCTTGTCATTCTGACCATGAGGAGGGCTTCCGCGAGTTCCCACTTCTGCAGAGAGCAGCCCCAGCCCAGCAGATAGCGGCCCGAGCTCCTGCAGCACCTCAGCCTCTGGGGCCACAGTTCCTCACGTGGGAAAGGAGGTGCCTTTAGATGACACCTAAACCCCCTGAGCCTCCACGTCTGAGCCTCTGTATTCCTAACCAGCTTCTTTATGAGCTCATGGTGGCTGATGTTTTTTCTTTCTCTCTCTCTCTCTCCCCCTCCCCCACCCTCCCTTCATTCTCTTTCTCTCTCTTTCTTTCTTTCCTTCTTTCCTTTCTCTTTCCCTTTCTCTCTCTCTCTCCCTCTCCCTCTCCCTCTCCCACCCCCAACCTCCCTTCCTTTTTTCTCTTTCTCTCTCTTTCTTTCTTTCCTTCCTTTCCTTCTTTTCTTTCTTTTCTTTCTCTTTCCCGTTCTCTCTCTCCCTCTCTCTCTCTCTCTCTCTCTCTCTCTCTCTCCCTCCCTCCCTCCCTCTCCCTTTTCCTTCCTTCCTTCCTTCCTTCCTTCCTTCCATCCATCCATCCATCTATGTATCTATCTATCTTTTTAAAATCCTCACATGAGTATGTTTTTTCCATGGCTTTTCAGACAGAGTGGAAGGGAGGGAGGGGGGAAGAGAGAGAAACATGGATGTGATCTGATACACCATCTTAGTGTCAAACTACATAAAAAACACGACATCATCTGACTAGAGCCTTTAAGAATTTTGTTATCCATTTGACTTTAAACCAAGACCTGTAACATATAAAGATCCTAGCCTGAAAGTCATCACAGAACATTAACACCTTTGCTTTTATCGTCACAGTAACTGTACGGGCAGATGAAATACTGTGAAAATGGGCTAAGTCTCAATCTGCAGTCAACAACTGGAAGGTCTACTTTTCCAAAATATAGTTCAACCTTAAAACCCCAGGAGCCATTTTACGCTGAAGGCAATGCTATGACCCCCACACCTGCCATCAGAGCACCAGCCATAGGTCAAAGGTCACTTGCCATTTTCTTGAGCGAATCTGGAGGCTTCCAAGAAAGTCACTTCCCGGTCCGCGTCCAGGTCCTTCTTGTTCCCGCAGAGGATGATGACGATGTTCTGGCTGGCGAGCATTCTGGCATCTGTTAACCAATTAGTAAGCGCATTGTAGGTTTCTCGGCTGCGTAACATAAGATTGTGAGAATAATACATGTATTTTATACAACCAGCAACTCTTCCCGCTCGTTCACACACTCACACTGCGCCAGCCATGCCAGGGGCGCGCCAGCACCTCTAGGCAACCAGACAGCCCGCCGGCCCGTGCACACCACACCCACAGGGTTCGCTCGGCTGCTCTCTGTTGCCCCGTGAAGGTGCAAAAGGAGAAAGTCCCTGCGTCCATCCTTCATTCTGCAAATACTGACTGAGCTCCTGGGACATGGCACTCCCTTGCTGCCAGGTCACAGCGGGGCTTTGCTGATAGGTGGTCACGGTGACTCTGTACAAGGACGCCTCTCCTGGCACCTGTGATGGCCTCAGCCTTCACGCTTTGGCCGCCAGCTGCACCTGTCGCCACTGGTGAGTGGGGTGGGTCAGGCCGGAGCTGCGCACCTCTTTGTCAGAGCGCCTCATTCCCACACACAGACAGGCATGTGCCCTTAGAGCAGCGCCCTCTAGTGGGCGAGTTCCTACCCAGAAAGACCCAGCGGGGAGCGTGGTGCCGGGTGGGGTTTCTGCAGGAGGCGAGTTCCAGCACCTGCACCACGTGGCTCCTGAGCATGTGAAATGGGGCGAGTGAGACCTAGGAGCCGACTTGTGAATGTCCTTTCATTGTGACATTGAGTGACAGGTACACACAGGACAGTGCAGGCTGGGATCCCTATGACGTGCTGGAGCTTTTCATTAACTCACTGAGCTGCCTGGTAACCCCACGAGGACCACACCATCACCATCACCCCGTGTGACAGACAAGGAAGCGGGAGCACCTCGCCTGAGGACGCCACACGTGACCAGAACGGGACCAGCTGCCAGGCGATGGGAGCCACAGCCTGTGCCCTCAGCCTCGGTCAATGTCAAGTGTTGCTAATAGCCCCGGCCGGTCTGGCTCAGTAGATAGAGCGTCGGCCTGCCTACTGAAGGGTCCCAGGTTCAATTCCGGTCAAGAGCTGGGGTTGTGGGCTTGATCCCCAGTAGGGGGCATGCAGGAGGCAGCGATCAATGATTCTCTCATCATGGATGTTTCTCTCTCCCTTTCTCTCTGAAATCAATGAAAATATGAAAAAAGTGTTAACAATTTACCCAGGTGAGGCTGCCCTTCGAAAACCTTCAGGGACGTGTCAAAGCATCGTGTTAACAAACACAGCGATGCTCCTCTGCCCTGACCAACATGCTCCTTTACGGGTGCAGTCCTGGCAGGGCTGCTCCGAGCCTCCGAGGCCCCAAGGGAAAGGGCGAGGGCAAAAAAACCCGGGGTGGGCTGCGTTACCTGGTGATGTCGTAGACGAGCAGGGCCCCGGCGGCGCCTCTGTAGTAGCTCCTGGTCACGGACCTGAAAGAGGCACACGCGCTCACGTTGACCACCGAGAGCCGGGCCACTGAGCACCATGTTCCTGCTCAGAAGCACCCGCTGGGCTTGGCAAACAGCCAGGCGCCGCTTTAAGAGACACGATTCAGAATCTGAACATATGAGCAGCTGTTCTTGTCTAATCAGGTCACAGGGACGACGGGGGTGGGGACACCGGCTGGGACAAGTCGTTCTCTAAGAGGTGCACTGCCTCCAGACAGACTTCAACGAACCCTTTAGGTAATGGATGCTGCGCCCGGCCGGTGTGGCTCAGTGGGTGAGCATCGACCTATGAACCAGGAGGTCACGGTTCGGTTCCCGGTCAGGGCACATGCCCGGGTTGCGGGCTCCATCCCCAGTGCGGGGTGTGCAGGAGGTAGCCCAGAAACTGACTTTCTGCTTGTTTCTTAAAGCTTCTGAGGTGAAGTCCCTAACATCTGAGCACAGGGCTGGGGGGCCACACAGGTTAGGAGAACACAGTCATTGACCATTTCTAATGCAATCTTCAAATAGTTTCATCACGTTAGAGAGAGCTACCTGAATCGCTCCTGGCCGGCTGTATCCCATATCTGCAACTTCACGTATTTACCACCAACATTTATTATCTTTGAACCAAATTCCACTCCTATGGTATGATTGGAGTCATCTTTGACTGGAAAAGAAAAAGAACAAGACATTTCATTCTAGAACACTAGGAAGCAGGCTGACAGATGTAAACAAGCAGCACGGAGGTCAAGGCTTAACCAATGGAGAATGCCATTCACGCAGCCATTCATTTTAATGTTCATTTCAACGGCACGCACCGTCTGAAACACAACGCACAGTCCCTGTTCTCAGAGACAACACAGCGCTTTCTCAAACCCCTACGACAAACCAGACATTCACAGCCTAAGCGTGAGCCGAATGCGGGCCGGGTGCCCCGTCCCCGCTGAGCTCACACCGGAGCTTCACTACATCCCCGGGGCCGCCTTTAAGGACCCATTGCCCAGGACAGACCTGCGACTCGGCCAATAATGAGGGCGCCCCGTCCCCGCTGAGCTCACACCGGAGGCTGCACTACATCCCCGGGGCCGCCTTCAAGGACCCACTGCCCAGGACAGACCTGCGACTCGGCCAATAATGAGGGAGGGAGGGTTTCAGCTATTTGACTGGTAAACATTCTAAAGAAATAAGAGGCAATAAAAAGCCCCCCAAAGAAACTTGATGGAGACCAAAGATTAAGGGGGAAAAAAGATAAGAGTAAACAAAACAAATCAAAAAGCAGCCCCCAAAACAGAACTCTGCGCAGTGCGGCTGTGAGCTTCCAGGAGCGTGTGCTGTGCGGCAGTGCTTTGGGATGGGTTGTAGGCGCAGCCCACACCACGGGCCTGGATGGCAGGGGAGCAGGCAGACAAGCAGTTTGCTAACCCCACCCGCAACGAGCTGCCTGCAGAACGTGTGGTGCTGAAGGACAGGCTAAACGCGCCCCTGGCTACCAGGTCACGGACCAGCTTCTATTCACACTGCAAGACAAAGGTCACTGCACAGAAGCCCGGGACCCAGGTGACAGCTGAGCTTGGTCTCTCGCAGGCGGGGGTCAAGGTCAACACGGACTCCCTTCCAGCCTCCTGCCCAGGCGGTGCAGAGCTAGCGTGGACCTCCGCTAGAAGCAAGCTACCAGCACACCTCGTGTCAGAACCTTTAAGGGGTGATGACTGAAGGCCAAGGGCATCCTGCTTCACCGTGGCCACATGAAGGCGGTGGAAGCTGACGTCATTCCCCAGACCATGCTGACAGCCATCGCCAGGAGGTAGGGGCGACCATCGGGGGAGGGAGAGAGGCCGGGCAGGCTGGCACCTGCCCCAAGGTCCTCTGGGTATTTGTTCTGAGACGGTACGATGCTGTCTCAGCAACTGGTAAGGAAACACGGACCAAGCGCCCAGTGCACATCAGTAACTTGGTCCGTGACTCACCCCCGGGGCCACGCCACTCAACAGAGGTCCCGACCGACTCTTGGTGGATGGCAATGAAGGAGCAGAAGCCATTTCTAGAGTTTTATCCGTCCTTGAAGCTCCTGGCCGAGACACCCACGCTGCCTCTCTCCCTCCATTCTACCCCTCACCCGAGGGATCTCATGCGAGGTGGGCAAAGGCAGGGTGACAGTTGTTCGTATGGAAATAATACATTAATAAGCAATAATGCAAGAAAACTGGTTCCCCCACTCACAACTGTAAATGAATAAAACTGAAATGCTAACATGATAAAAATTCAGTCATATTACAGAAAGTTCAATAACAAACTTAACGTTATTTTCAAGTATTTTAAACTATGACTGCTTTCCTGAAAATACATTCAGAAGTTGGGCTCTGGACTAGCGGAGCAGGGGATGCTCCTGGAAGACATGAGTGGACACTGAAGCTCAAGGTCACTTACATTTTTTTTCAATAAACTGATGAAGCAGGCACGACTTGCCAGTTCCTGCATTTCCGATAACCAGGAATTTAAACAAGAAATCTGAAAAACAAAGAGACCGTGAAAAATAACCTTAAAACAGGTGCTATAAATTTAAAAATATATATTTTTTATTGATTTCAGAGAGGAAGGGAGAGGGAGAGAGAGAGAGAAACATCAATGATGAGAGAGAATCATGGATCAGCTGCCTCCTGCACGCCCCACCCTGGGGATGGAGCCCGCACACCAGGCATGTGCCCTGACCGGGAATCGAACCCTGACCTCCTGGTTCATACGTCAATGCTCAACTGCTGAGCCACGTCAGCCGGGCCACTGTTCTTTGTTTCTTCTTTAAACAGAGGAATGCATTTAACTGGGGGTGTTATTTTCCATAACATGGAAGTAAAGGGCTTCCAGATGGGAATGAGTTAGCCTGACGCAGCATCGGCGGCCTGCACTGCCGGGGTGACCCATTTTGCCTTTCCTGTTGGCAAAAAACATGAGTTCTGCTCAGCCTGGGGCTGCAGCGCCAACCCCGCTCCCACCCCACTGTGACCCCAACCCGCGTGGCCCTACTCCGGCTCACTGTGGCCCTGCTCTCTATGCCCGCCTCCTCCCTCCCTGGACACCCCACTCCCTTTCCAGAACCAAACCAAGCCCTCTCTAGCTGCCTCCCCCTCTCCCCCGGTGGAGCCCAAACAGTCTGTTTCTCTGTGATGCTTAGCTATGACTTGTTTCTTCAGACTATATCATCACTCAAAGATGAAGTCTATTCCACCCCAAATGATTTTCAAGTGATGAGAGGCAACTAAAATTATAGAATAGTGCCATTAGAATTGTTAGCATTTAAAGATACCAACAGTTTTATGCTTCTCGTTGCATTTTAAAAGCAGGCCACCCCATACTCATAGCAGCATTATTCACAGTAGCCACAAGAAGGCAGCAACGCAAGTAGCTATCGAGGGATAAATAAACAAAATATGGTCTGTGCACACAAGGTAATATGACTCAGCCTGACAAAGGAAAGACATTCTGCACATGCACATGCATGAATCTGGAGGACACCATGCTAAGTGGGATAAACCAGTCCACTTCCACGAGGGACCGAGAGGTCATCGCACTCCTAGGGACAGAGGCAGGAGGGGCTGCCAGGGGCTGGGAGGGGAGGTGGGGAGTCAGTGTGCAATGGTGGGAGGATCCGTTTGGAAAGGTGAGAACATTCTGGAGGCAGTCACTGCAGGCGACCTCTCCCTCCCAGAGCAGAGCAGACTGAAAGCATCCAGCAGGTGTGTGAGCTGCAGGCAGGAGGCATCAGCCGGACTGCAGGAACCGGGCGGGCGGGGCGGGTGTGTGCAACAGCGGACGGGTCTTCAAGGAAAGGCAGGCCCAGCTGGTTCACGAGATGACCTTTGACCCCCGCCTTCCCAGCTGCTCCCACAGGCTTTTTTTTGCTTTTAAGGTTTCAAAGGTCAGACCAGAAGCAACGGCGGATGGCCTTGGCTGCAGGGACCGTGGCCTCAGCTGGGCAGCTTCCCTGGTTTCTGGCTCAGGGAGCCAGTGGTGTGTGATACCAGCCACTGAGGTAAGAAACACTAAAGGTCTGAGGCGGAATCCGTGCGGCAAAATGACATGTTCAGAGAGATGATGCTCAAATACCCATGAGCCAGCACGGCGGGGACTCGGGGAGGCAGCTCTTATCAGGGCCGACTCTGAACAGAGAAGCTAAGATAAAGGTGCTGTGTCCTGCCCGGCCGGTGTGGCTCAGGGGTTGGGCATCAACCTGGGAACCAAGAGGTCCCAGTTGATTCCTGGTCAGGGCACAGGCCCAGGTTGTGGGCTCGATCCCCAGTAGGGGGCGTGCGGGAGGCAGCCGATCCATGATTCTCTCTCACCATTGATGTTTCTCTCTCTCCCCTTCCTCTCTGAATAAAAAAAGAAAGGTTGCTGCGTCCAAGTGACCCTCAGCCCCCCCCCTTACCACCCCCGCCCGTGAAACCAACCTCCCGGGAGGCGGGGAAAGCAGCAGCCAAAGAACTAGGAAGACAGGAAGATGCTGCAGACAAAGGACTGACCACTCTCACACGAGAAGCGGGGCTGCGGTGGGAAGGAGAGCAGGGAGTTCTGGGAGGGCGTGGGGTGCAGGCAGACATAGGAGCTGCCGGTGGGAAAGGAAGGAGGCTGCTGATGGGAGCTGACACCTGAGGGGAGGCCAGGGTAGAGGCAGGGCCAGCCTCGGGCAGGGAGAGACCTTTCTTCCGAGAAGAGGAAAAGAGGAAGGATAGTGGGGAGGGGGCGGGGCGGGGGGCAGGTCCCTGGTTGAGAGGGAGTGTCTTCAGTCGGGCACCTGTCCCTCCCCGTCACCCACTGAAAGGCAGGTCAAGGGTGTGCAGAGTTAGTGAAGGTTAGAGCTGCTGATGGAGCAGGTCAGGGAGGAGGTGGGGGGACAGCAAGACGAGGAGCCAGGTGACCCTGCCGAATAAGGAGTGACCAGGTCACCAGTGAACGCAGTGAGGGGTTAGCAGAGCACAGGACATAAGATGACCTGGACTTCATATGACAAATGTTTGGTGTCCGGGTTGGGGGAATGGAGCAGCAGCAGCCTCGGTGACAGGTTGACATAGGAGGGACGGAAGGTGTGGGCAGCAGGAGAGCATGTGACTGAAGAGGCAGGTAGAATAAGAGGGGAAGGGAGGGGCAAAAACTGCAGAGTTAGTGGAGCGTACTATTTATGTTTGATCATATAGAGTCCATTAGTCAGAGGCTGGTAAGTAAGCCTGGCTTTAGAACTAGGGGTGCTCATTTAACAGATATTTACTTCACTACCAAATGCCAGGCATTTGAATGTTTGCTGGCCACGGATTCGATCACCTGATACACCTGTCAGCACAGGAACGCGTCAGCCCCGGGGCCCCAGGCCATGTCTGGGCTCAGCACAGTCCCCACAGGGGCGCCCAAAGCCCGTCTTTTCCATCTGTCACCTCCATGGCTGACCACCGCCATCTGATCATCACGTTCTCTCTCCAGGTACCAGGCCATCCTCAGCCAGGCGGCAGCGGCCCCCAGCTCCCGAAGCCCAGCCTGTGCAGCTCTCTGCCCGGGCTGTGAACTGACCAGGTGCACCATTTCCTGAAAGGACACTGTGTACCCTCTAAGGTGGACGATGCTGTCTGCGAATGAGGCCTTCCTTCCAGTCGCACTGATGTGGTGACGATGGGAAAGGCTGTGACTCCCACCATAGGAAAGGGATCCACTAAGTCTTCAAGTTTCCTATGCACCTGGCCTCTGGACCCTATTCTGCACCTGAGAGGGAAGTCCATCACCCCTCACACGGAATCACACAGGGCTCCTGGGTTCCCTGAAGCTGTGTTTGGGAACCACACACAGCGCGATGGACAGAA
>NW_005353435.1:1087603-1093487 GCF_000412655.1 Myotis brandtii
CTGCCGGCTCGAGAGAGCTGATGATCTGGTCTTCAAGGAAAGATGGGCTTTGTCCCAATCGGAGTTGCCTGCGCTGAAGAGCAGACCCGCACACTCCCGGCCGCGCGGAGAGGGTCCTGCACTTGCCAGCGTGAACGATGGACAGAGAACAGGCCTAACACTGAGGACACTGCAGATCGTGCTGTTTTTAATTGTAACAAAGAAGAGAGATGCTTTGTTTGTAAGTCCCAGTGTCTTTCCTGCGTGATTAAAAATTCATTTGCAAACGATAAACTTCCCTCTAAAGTATATTCTCATTCATAATTCATTAGCATTTTATGACTACTGCTTTTTAAGACTTCCTAAGTGCCCAAAGCACAGCGTAGAAGAGAAGAAGTAAAAGACAAGCTCCCTAAGCCCCGTCATCCGAGAGGTCACCGCTGTGAGTGTAGGGCTGCACCCGGCTCGTTCCTCAGGAGTCATGCCCATCACTCCCAGGGATGTGTCTGTACTGGCCGAATCTCTCTCCCTTTGCTTGGCAGCCCTGAGGGGATTACAAGGAGGAAAGCGTGCGGCCACAGTGCTGACTTGACTGGCCTGTTGTGCTAGAGCCACCATCCCTTAAGCCCGGTGACCTCATCCAGCCTTTCCACAGCAGCCTGCACGTCCCTTTACTTTAGTCCACACTCACGGCTCCAGAGAAACAACAGTCCAGTCTTCTTCAAACAGCAGGGGCACAGCCCACGCCAGGCTGGGCGGGCAGAGAGCGCAGTGAGCATGGGCCTTGCACAGACGCCTGTGCTGGCTGACTCTACGGAAAGGGCCCTGCCTGGCCGGCGTGGCTCAGAGGCTGAGCCCGACCTATGAGTCCGGATCAGGGCACATGCCTGGGCTGTGGGCTCGATCCCCAGTTGGGGGTGTGCAGGAGACAGCAACTGATGTTTCTCCTCATCGATGTTTCTATCTCTCTCCCTCTCCTTTCCTTTCTGAAATCAATAAAAACATATTAAAAAGAAAAAAAAGAAAGGGGCCCAAAGGTTGAGACTGTTGGTGATATGATCAATTACGGAAGAGATAGAACCATTATCATAGTGAGAAGTAAAGTTCACATTATGCCGACATGAAATTGTCTTTCAAGGAGCTCAAATCAAAGGCCCTTGGAAATACCATTAACTTATCCTGACTTTTCTGTGAAGCTGTGGCTTAAGTCCCCAGGGCCCTAAATAATGTCACCAAGTCCCCTTCTAATCACCCCGACCCCCACCCCCACCCTCACCCAGGAGCTGTCTCGCCTCCTGGCGCACAGGAGTCGGAGGCTGTGGGCCAGGCCCTGAGCAGGGGCCGTGCCGTGAGCTAAGCTGCTGCGATGAACTTTGGGACGTTGGGTTCTCTTGCTTCATAATCCACTAAACCAGCCTCAACTGAACCTTCCCTGGATGCCTGTAGGGTAAACAGTAACCTGAACTACGTCAAGAGGTCAGTTTAAAAGACAGAGAAAGCAACGAGACTCAGGAGACCAGGATACAGACCAGGATACGGGAGGATCAGCAGTGGTGGCACTGTGGGAGGCGCACGGGGAGGCGTGGGCTCTGGGTGGGCAGGCGGGGCTGCAGAGGCCTGGAGGGGCGGGGAGGGGCAGCAGGCAGGGGCAGGGGCAGGGGCAGGTGAGGGAGAGGCATGTGCGATGATGCTCGAGGGCCTGGCTGGATGACTGGGCAGATGACAGGCCCACCCACCAGGAGAGAAAGAGAAAGAAAAGGGTTGTCACTTTGTCTCTTAGGTGAATGAGGACACGGGAGACAGACGGTGGCTTAGAGGAGACAGGTATTGCCTCCCACTCTAGGGACTGGAGCCCAAGTCAAGGTGCTGGCCGGCCACGCCCTCTCTGGAGCCCCTGGGAAAGATCCTTCCTAGCCCACGAGCTTCGAGTGGCTGCCAGCCACCTGGGCGACCCCCGGCTTAGAGATACGTCACTCCAGTCTCAGGCTCTGAATTCACATCACATTCTCCATGCAAGTGCCTGGGACCAAATGCCTCTGGTTTATAGGGACACCAGTCACTGAGTCAGGGCCCACAACCCAACGGGACCTCGTCTCAACCTGCAAAGCCCCTATTTCCACACAAGGCCCAGTCACAGGACCTGGGGTTAGGATCTGAGCATGTCTTTTGGGGAACATAGTTCAACCCGCAAAAGCCTCTAAACCAATGGTTCTCAACCTGTGGGTCGCGACCCCTTTGGGGGTCGAACGACCCTTTCACAGGGGTCGCCTAAGACCATCGGAAAACACATATATAATTACATACTGTTTTTGTGATTCATCACTATGCTTTCATTATGTTCAATTTGTAACCATGAAAATACATCCTGCATATCAGATACTTACATTACGATTCATAACAGTAGCAAAATTACAGTTATGAAGTAGCCACGAAAATAATTTTATGGTTGGGGGTCACCACAACATGAGGAACTGTATTAAAGGGTCGCGGCATTAGGAAGGTTGAGAACCACTGCTCTAAACACACACACACACACACACACACAAACACACACACATTCCTGATAATTCTCACGTGGTAAATACTATACTACTTTCAAAACAAAGCACAAAATAAAAATATTAAGGGTACATTGTAATAATAATTAGCATAGAACCAACAATTTGTGTTGTTTCATAAAGTATTTTCACTGTAGAAAAACTCCAATGTATAGAGATTTGTCTTAGATTTTTCCTATCAAATTGCCTCAGCCCTTAAAATATATTTTTCGTAGCATTTCCTGAACTTATATTTTAAAATAATATTTTTAATTGATTTTAGAGAGAGAAGAAGGGAGAGGGAGAGAGAGAAACATCGATGTGAGAGAGAATCATGGATCGGCTGCCTCCTGCACGCCCCCTACTGGGGATTGAGCCCACAACCCAGGCACGTGCCCTGACCGGGAATCGAACCAGCAACCTTTTGGTGCAGGTGAGGAGGCCCAACCAACTAAGCCACACCTGCCAGGGCTGCACTACTCATACTTTTTAGCTCCTTTCTGAACATCATGGCTTGGTACTACCTCTTTGATTTGTTAGTCTATCTCACAACTCTTGGTATCAGAAATGACTTTATTTATTTATTTTTAAATATATATTATTTTTAAAATATTTTATTGATTTTTTACAGAGAGGAAGGGAGAGGGATAGAGAGTTAGAAACATCGATGAAAGAGAAACATCGATTAGCTGCCTCCTGCATACCCCCCACTGGGGATGTGCCTGCAACCAAGGTACATGCCCTTGACCGGAATCGAACCCGGGACCCTTGAGTCCACAGGCCGATGCTCTATCCACTGAGCCAAACCAGGTAGGGCTTTAAATATATTTTTATTGATTTCAGAGAGGAAGGGAGAGAGAGAAACATCGACGATGAGAGATAATTATTGATCGGCTGCCTCCTGCACACCCCTGCTGGGGATCAAGCCTGAAACCCGGGCATGTGCCCTGACCGGGAATCGAACCCAGGACCCTTCAGTCCGCAGGCCCACATGCTGAGCCATACCTGCTAGGGCCAGAAAGGACTTTAAAGTCAATCTGCGACCCCCCAAGGCTCAGCTGGTGGGAGCTCCTCAGTAGGCCAAACCCACACTAACTGGCCAGGCCTTTAAGAATGTGGTGAGTCAAACAACATTTGGGAAACATTGTCAATTTAGGACATTCAGATAGAAGGTTTCAATCTGAAACCTGTGCAGTTAAGATTGCAAATATGTATCACACTATTATGTAAAGTATATGTTTTTCATGTGGTTAGTGGCTTCAAAGCACCAAAGTGCTGAACACCACTCAGCCTATGGAAGGTGAAATACTGCTTTAAGGTGGGAAAAAGCAGGGAGATATGGCTGATTAACAGTACACTGTAGCGGTGGCTCTTTATTTTTCATTTTATCCTGGTGAGGTGCACAGAGCCCTCTTTCCAGAAGGGAGAAAGGGAGCCTAGAGCAGAAAGGACTTGAAAGGTCAGGCAAATATTGTTTTTACCAGCTACTGAAGAGACGAGTTCCGGCCCTTGATTGTTTTCCTTTGGGGGAAGAATGCCGTGCACACAAGGTCAATAGGGAAGGGGACGGCGTTGGGACTTGGTTCGGGGTGATTTTTAACTTCAGGTTGACACTTCCAACTCCCACACTTGCTCTTTCTGAAACGAACTTTCTAGTGGCTTCCTCTATTACAGGAAAAGGTTAAATTCCGTTGGTACCAAGTAAAAGCCTATTCGGGAGGTACCAGGAAATAAGAATCCTAATGATCAAAGCCTTGTGGTCAGAACTTCACCAGTTTCTGTGCGGCTCAAAAGTTCAAGGAACTCTGAAGGCAAGTAGGGATGGGCCAGCCACGCTACACTGTATCAGGGTTCGGGTTCACAGGAGGCAACAGAAACAGAAGGGCCCCATTTCCTGCGCTCCTCCCGCCGCTCTTGCTCACTCTCCACCCCCACTCGGGGGTCCACGCCTCCTCCTGAGCCTCCTCCAGGCTCAAGAAAAAAGGGGCGGTGGTGAGGGGCACTTGAAAACCAAGAAAAGCAAGAGTGTATGTAACCCTAAACTGCTGGAGAAACGGGTCTGCTTTAGAGATGGGACTAGGATTCCCTAGCACAGCGACCCCCTTTGGGGGTCGAACGACCCTTTCACAGGGGTCGCCTAAGACCATGGGAAAACACACATAGAATTACATATTGTTTTTGTGATTCATCACTATGCTTTCATTATGTTCAATTTGTAACAATGAAAAGACATCCTGCATATCAGATATTTACATGACGATTCATAACAGTAGCAACATTAGTTTTGAAGTTGCAACGAAAATAATGTTATGGTTGGGGGTCACCACAACATGAGGAGCTGTATGAAAAGGGTCGAGGCATTAGGAAGGTTGAGAACCACGGCCCTAGGAGAACCTGGGACCACGTGGGTGCAATGTTCTAAATCTAAAGCCTTTGCACCTTTGACAGCACGGGGTCCTTAGGAAGCCAGCAACTGCCCCAAGATCCCCGAAGCCTTCTAGGGAGCAGACCCCTGCCCCCAGGGTCACCAGGCATGTGCCCATCACAGGAGTAAACGCACTGTGACCTTTTGGGGCCCTCTCTGCCTCGCCCTTGCCCTTCTCCCCAGGGCTTCTTCCCCCCAGGGCTGTGGGGCCTCAACCACGCTCCCCTTGGGGGACCCCCTCTCTCAGGGCCTGGGCATGTGCAGTTCTGCTGTGCTGGCTGGGGTGCGTCCCCTGGGGGGCCCCCAGGCTGGGTTAGGGCTCTTTGTTGGGGTTCAGCATCTTCGTAAGGCACATTCACAAACCACATTCCTTCCGAGGTCCTGCCAGGGCTTGAGCAGTTCATTAGAGTCGTAATTGGATTAACACTGTGTCCCCCCCTAGACCTCCCCCGACCCCCCACACTAAACAGGGGGCGCCACCAGCCTGAGTGCTCCCTCCAGCATGCGGGCTCCAGGGGCCCCTTGCACACGCGCCCTTGCACACACACACACTCCCGGGGAAGGAGCGGGACCCTCGCGGGGCGCACAAACTCCGAACCCACACTCGCCGAGTCTCTGTCCGGGCTGGTGACCCCGCCTTGACCCGAGGAGGACGCCGGGGTCCACCGAGCGGCGCGTGCCTCCCACGCGGGACCGAGCAGAACCGGGGACACCCAGCATATGGGCCGTGGGGGGGGCAGGGAGGGGGCGCTCATTTATTCGCAGTTATATTTGTGGGGGTGGGTGCTCCCCGGGGAAGCAAAGGTCACACAAACACACACACGCTCAGGACTGTGCCTCTAGGGGCTTCTGGTCTTAAAAAGACGCGTTTACAAATGGTGATCATGCAACCAGGAAGGGGCACCGAGAGAGAGAGAGAGAGAGAGAGAGAGAGAGAGAGAGA
>NW_005353435.1:1094172-1096178 GCF_000412655.1 Myotis brandtii
GCAGGCTGAATTCAGAGTGGGCGGGACGGCCCCGCGGGTGATGGGGGTTGGAGCGAGGGGGGTGGGGACAGTGGGGTCCAGCTTTTGGCCAGAGGAGCCCCAGTGCCCGCCCCGAGGAGGCAGACAGTCCTTTCGCCACCGGGACCCGCCTCGATGAAGAGGTCGTCGCCGTCTTCCGGTTGTTGTACGATTGCATTTTAACGGGATCCCACTCGCAGCCATTGGGAAACCTGTATGCGGGGTTTTTATTGCATGAGCATCCGGCTGCCCGCATCGTCATCGCGTGCGGCTCTCGGCCTGGAGAAGACATTCCCGCGGCTGTCACGAGCCGCCCGGGACGCTGGTTAACGTGTCACCAGGAGGCCAGCCCAGGGCTGCAAGCTGGCGAGGCCTCCGCTCTGCACCTGCCGGCGCCCTCGGGTCTGGCTGCGCTGGATCTGGGCCAAACCCGACCGGAGCTGAAGGTGTCCCTGTGCACCAGGGTCCCCGCAGCCTGCGGACTGGGCCACCCTGTGCGTCCCAAGGTGGACGACCTGGCTCAGCGGCAGGAGGCACCCTGGCTCTCGGCTGGGGTCCGAGAGGAACTCAGAACCCCCTTGTGCTGGAAATGGAGAAATCAGCACCCACGGCGAAGGGCATTTTGGTTGGGAGGGTGCGTCCTCTGAGCATGATCGGCGTCACGTCATAGCTCCTAAGACCCAACCGCGTTCAAAAGACACAGCAGGAGCCTAAAAATAGGCCTTGGCCGAGCTCCCGGGTGACGTGGGCCGTGGGGGGCAATGCCAGGAAGTACACCCCACCCCCACCCCCACCCCAAGTCCATTTGGTTCCATCAGATCTTATCTGAGGCGGTCTCTCCTCTTCCCCTATGTCTACGTGGCTCTCCCATTTTGTTTTTATTTCGGATCCTCCTAGCAAATAAATACCCTGGCTCCCAAATCGCAGAGAAGGCCCCACGCTGGAACAGTGTGAGAGCTGTCATTGTCTGCAATTATTGCCAATATATTCCTGGTTCAGCGGCTCAGGGACGTTATTGCTTTCTCATTTGGCTTTCTGCACCTTGGGTTTGGCATACACTCCTGAGCCAAGCAGACCGATTCCGATTAAAAGCTATTTCAGAAGGAAAGAGACAGGGACCCCATTCTTTAGACCTAAGTTTTCTTCCTACCAGAAACTTCGGTGCACAAGAAAGGTCCCCCTGGGTTACAGCGATCGCTCGCTGGGGCGATTGACCGAAACCGGACCCCGAGAGCTCTGAAACCTGGACAGGGTGATGGAAAGGAAAATTAAGCTGCTCTTTCAAAGCGGAGAGCGGTTTTCTATCCCGTGGAAAACAAGGACTTCATAGGCCTTTGGGAGTGACTATTTGTCTTGGAAAAGCCACCCAAAGAAATCATTCAGTTTGCAAATATAAAAGCCAAATATGTCAACCAGAAAAGGAAATCCTCTCTCTCTCTCTCTCTCTCTCTCTCTCTCTCTCTCCAGCTCGGTCCTCTCCTTCCTGGGCCCTGAGGACTCGAGGACTCTCCTACCTCTCAGCTCAGAGCGAGCTGCCGCCTCCTCTCTCTAACCCACAGCGCAGTCTCTGCCTCTCTAAATACCATTGGAAGCTGGTGCGTGGAAATTCCTCCCTTGTCCAGGCTTCTATATACAGTTGCTTATCTCCTCCACCAGGAAGCCAGCTAGGCTTCTTCATACGAATACGAGAAAAACCCAACATCCACACCTCCCAACAGCTGCTAGAGGGATCCCATTACCATGTAAATATACAACAAGAAAAAGAACATTTCTCTTGTCAAGCAGCCCGTGTTGGAGGGGTGTGTGTGTGTGTGTGTGTGTGTAATAGAAGTCCCGTCATGCTACTCTCTGCTCAAAATGCCTCACCTCACTTATAAGATCCTCCATGGTCTGCCTCCCTCTGACTTCTCCCTCTCCCACTACTCTCCCCTTTACTCTCTTGGCTCTAGTCATACAGGTTTTCTTTCTTTTTTCTTTAAAAAAAAAAA
>NW_005353435.1:1096657-1100835 GCF_000412655.1 Myotis brandtii
GGGTGCCCCCTGGTGGGCACTTGGATGTACTCTCCAGGCCTCTAGTTTCCAAGGCGGCGCTTTGCAGCAAAGCAAGAGGGACCTGCAAAAACAGGCCCGCGAATCCCCAGGCCAGGCCCAGCCTCACAATTTCTGAAAGTGTTGAGGCTTAATCTGTGTCCCCCGCCCCCCAAAAGATAGGGTGAAGTCCTAACCCCTGGTGCCTGTGAATGTAACTTATTTGAAAATGAGGTCTTGCCCAGCCGGTGTGGCTCAGTGGTTGAGCATCGACCTCTGAAACAGGAGGTCACGGTTCGATTCCCAGTCAGGGCACATGCCCGGGTTGCGGGCTCCATCCCCAGTGTGGGGCGTGCAGGAGGCAGCTGATCCACAAGTCTCTCTCCTCGTAGACCTTTCTCTCTCTCTCTCTCCCCCTCTCCCTTCCTCTCTCTAAAATCAATAAAACTAATAAAGAAACAAAGAGATTTATAAGGGTGGCTTTCTTTTTCTAGAAGAGCCTAGGTAAACTGCTGATCCCAAACACGATGACAGGCATACAGTGGGAGCATAACCCGCGCTCGCCGGCTGCCTGATCATTGCACGGCTGGTCTCCGCGCGGGTGCAGCTCCGACCTCAGGGCGAGGTCACCGCTGTCCCCCTTTTTCCTTGTCCCTTTGCTTCCGAAAGCCTCTCTCCGCTTTCCAGCCGGCCTGGTTTTCATTTCGGGCCCAGTGTCTGCTTCAAGCGCTTGGCTTTTTTGTGCTCTTGACTATAGATAGTCACCATATGGGAGCTACTGCGGGGCCCTCGGCAAGGGCAGGCCTTCTGGGCCAGCTGTGAGTTTTATTCCCTTTTTCCTGCAGGAGTCCAGAGGCTTCAAAGGTTTGATCCAACCCTAGCCGGTGTGGCTCAGTGGATAGAGCGTCGGCCTGCAGACTGAAAGGTCCCAGGTTCGATTCCCGTCAAGGGCATGTACCTTGGTTGCGGGCACATCCCCACTAGGAGGTGTGCAGGAGGCAGCTGATCGATGCTTCTCTCTCATCGATGTTTCTAACTCTCTGTCCCTTTCCCTTCCTCTCTGTAAAAAATCAAGAAAATATATTTTTTTAAAAAAGTTTTGATCCAGCACGGAAAGCTGGGGTGGAAATAATGGGTACTTGGATGGATGCCTCGGGCAACCGGAAAATTCCTCTAGCCCAGCGAGACCGACAGGGTGTGGGAGGCCCCAGCCAGTGTGGCTCAGTGGATAGAGCGCCGGCCTGCGGACCGAAGGGTCCCCGGTTTGATTCCAGTCAAGGGCACGTACCTTGGTTGCAGGCTCCTCCCCGGCCCAGGCCCTGGTCAGGGCTCCTGCAGGAGGCAACTAATCAATGTGTTTCTCTCACACCCATGTTTCTCTCTGTCTTTCTCTCTCCCTAAAAAAAAAAAATCAATGGAAAAATATCCTCTGGCGAGGATTGAAAAATGAAATAGCCTGGTAGGATTTGTTTAAAGTGGACTTTAGATACGTCAGTGAGTTAACATTTGTTCTGTTGGCAGTAGCAGGTGTTTGCTTGCAGACGCAGCCACGGTACCTGGTCAGGGCGAGTTGATGTCAGTCATTCTGTGGGAACTTCTGTCGTTTTTTTCTGTCGAGGGAGCTTCTAAGTCAGTGAAAAGAAAGTGGTGGCTCAGCTGACGGATGGAGCAGAGAACCGAGGGCGGCAGGAGCTGGGGGGTAGGGGGTGGAGTGGGGTTCAGAGCAGGTGGGGCATGACCTGCAGCACAGGGCGCACGGGGACAGCGCGGGGCCTGGGAGCCGTGACTGGTCACAGTGTCCGCAGGGCTGTCACCCTGACTTAAAGCTCCGAGACTATGAATGAGAGGGAGGTGGGTCGAAGGTGGAGGGTGTCATTCTGGCCCAGAGACCCTCCATAGATCAGTGACAGTGAGGCCCCAGCGAACCCCCTTCCCGCTGGGTTCCCCCGCTGGGTTCTGGAGGCCCCCTCCCCTCTGCTCAGACAAGTGGAAAGAGGTGATTCCTGGAGAGGGTGGGACCGAACCTGCCAAGTGGCCGCCTCGCGGAGACCGGATGGATCCGAGCTGCAGGCTTTTAAAAATATTTTCCCAATCAATTATTTTTTAAAAAAAATATTTGTTTTGATTTCAGAGAGGAAGGGAGAGGGAGAGATAGAAACATTAAGGATGAGAGAGCATCATGGATCGGCTGCCTCCTGCACGCCCCACACTGGGGATGGAGCCCACAATCCGGGCATGTGCCCTGACCGGGAATCGAATCGTGACCTCCTGGTTCATAGGTCGACGCTCAATCCCTGAGCCACGCCGGGTGGGCCAGGGCTGCAGGCTTTTCTCTGAGCTACAGAACCTGGGAGCCCTCGCTCCTGGGAGGCGGCTGGGCTTGGAGGGATCTGACTTTGACGCTGGTGGCGATGACGGCGTCTTCAGTGAAATCGATGCTGACACGTTGGACAGACACAATGGAGCCCTCTGATCAGGGGACAAGAATGGCTTGTTCCTTCCTCCTGCCCTCTGTGCTCTGTAAACAGAATGTCCCTGGCACAGCCTGGCTCAGTGTGCTGCCAGGAGCTTAGCTCTTCCCTTGCGTAACCCCGGGGCCTCCGCCAGGAGGTCAGCTGGGCCGCCCTCACCTGGAGGCAGGTGAGCAGGCGAAGGCCCCGCCCACATCCCCAGGATGTTTTCAGTTTTAAGGTTTTTAAAAGGGATCCCTGCGGCCCGGCCGGCGTGGCTCAGTGGTTGAGCGTCGACCCATGAACCAGGAGGTCACAGTTCGATTCCTGTTGGTCAGGGCACATGCCCGGGTTGTGGGCTCGATCCCCAGGGTGGGGTGTGCAGGAGGCAGCCGATCCGTGATTGTCTCTCATCATGGATGTTTCTATCTCCCTCTCCCTCTCCCTCTCCCTCTCCCTCTCCCTTCCTCTCTGAAATCAATAAAAATCTATTAAAAAGAAAGAAAGAAAGAAAGAAAGAAAGAAAGAAAGAAAGAAAGAAAGAAAGAAGCCTCGAGAGGGAACTTACCCTAGTGAAGCCCCTCGGTGACCCCCTTGTTTCTCGGGGCTCTCAGCTCCGGGGGGAGGTGAGGTTTGCGAGGGGAGGGGCAGAAAGGCTACTTCTGGGAGGAGGGGTGGCCAGGCACCTACCACCTTCCTTAACTGTCCCACGTACCAATGCTTTATTGTTTGTTCATTCGTTGTTGCTTCTTTATAGCATCTTGCTGTTTTGTGTGTGTGTGTTTTTAAATCTTCATTTGAGGATATTTTTCCATTGATTTTCAGAGAGGGAAAGGAGGAAGGGGAAGAGAGAGAAAAAGAGAGAGAAACATCGATTGGTTGCCTCCCATATGTGCCCAGACCGGGGCTGGAACCTGCAACCCAGGTGTGTGCCTTTGACGGGGAATCGAACCCACCACCCTTCAGTCCGCAGACCAGCACTCTATCCACGGAGCCACACCAGCGAGGGCTGTATGTGTGGCTTTTATTTTTGTTTTTGTCCTTAGTCCAGGATCAGATGTCTCTTGTCGCTGCACGTTGACTTCAGGCTGCGGGAATTCCTCCTGGAAGGGCATTTGCATGTTGGGGACAAGGCTCTCAGGGTTCCTTTTGGAATCCAGCCTCGTGTCTCCGGAATGACAGCTCCGAGGGCAGGACGGGGTCCGGCGTGGCTGCCCTTTGATTCTCCAGGAAGCATCCTTGTCCCGGGCCATGCTGGCTGCCCGTGGTGGAACCTGCTCTCGGAGGGGCCAGCAGGGGGCGCCGGGGGGCTGTTTCCGACGCCCCAGGCCGGGGTTTGAGGTTGACACGTGCATCTCTTCTCCAATTCCCAGGACAGGACATAACCGGGGAAGATGGAAACCCGCCTTGGCCTGGAGCTCACAGTGGCCTTGGGCAAAGGGGAGGTTAGGAGACAGAAGGCGGGGCGTCCGGGCTGCTGGGAGCCATGCAGGCTGTGCAGACAGACAGACGCCGTTTAGCTGGGCAGGTGGCTTACCCTCCCTGAGGTGCGGTTTCTTTCTGTGTAAAAATCGCCCTCATGGGGAGGGGGGTCAGGGGTCGGAAGAGCCAGTGTGCGGCTAAGAGAGATCTTAGCCATGAAGGCATCGAGGGTGCCAGGTGTCACTGCTCAGTGGGCACAGGGGCACCCCGCCCGTCCGTGTGGATCTTGTCTCTCTCCTTGCCCACCCA
>NW_005353435.1:1100971-1109156 GCF_000412655.1 Myotis brandtii
TCTGCATTCCCTCCCTGCCCGCCCCCGCCTGTGTCCCGGGGCCTGGCACCGAGGCTGCAGACAACACAGTCTCCCCGCCTGATGCCCACGGGCCAGGGTGGCTAGAGGATGAGCCACCACAAGGTTAAGAAGGGGCCGTGCAACCCCTTTCCTACGTCCCTTGAAGGTTTACTTATTTATTTACTATAATTTAAAAAAATATATTTTTATTGTTTTCAGAGAGGAAGGGAGAGGGAGAGAGAGAAACATCCATGAGGAGAGAGAATCATGGATCAGCTGCCTCCTGCACACCCCACACTGGGGATGGAGCCCGCAACCCAGGCATGTGCCCTGACCGGGAATCGAACCGTGACCTCCTGGTTCCTAGGTCGATGCTCAACCACTGAGCCACGCCGGCCGGGCCACAGGGGTTGCTTCCATTAGAAACTGGGGTCTCCTGGTGGGAGAGTTAAGGGCCCTGTGGGTAGAGTGCCGGACGTGTCCTGGCCTTCCTCGGCCATTACTCACAGCCGCTAATTAACGGGGAGCTAGGCCGAGCCACGCTCCCCCGGAGCTCAGCACGGGGAGGGGGCTCCTGGGTCCCAGGCCGGCAGGCTGCAGCAGGCCCTGCTGGGAGCAGCTCCGGACCTTTGCCTGTAATTGGCCACCTTTGCATCAGCCACTTCCTCGCCTGCAGCAGAACTCGTAAAAGCCGGGCTCCCTGCCATACCTTTGAAAAGTTCAAAGGGACCCGTATCCGAGGACCTAGGGCAGTGGTTCTCAACCTTCTGGCCCTTTCAATACAGTTCCTCATGTGGTGACCCAACCATAAAACTATTTTCGTTGCTACTTCATCACTGTCATGTTGCTACTGTTGTGAATCGTCATGTAAATATCTGATATGCAGGATGGTCTTAGGCGGCCCCTGTGAAAGGGTCGTTCGACCGCCAAAGGGCTCGCAACCCACAGGTTGAGAACCGCTGACCTAGGGGGATGCGGGGGGGACCTGGAGGCCCTGGCACCTGGGTCTGAGGGCAGGGGGACCTCTGGGTGCCTCCCTCCCCCTGCTCTGAGCTGCTTGTCTCTGTCCGTGGGAGGGAGGCCCCGCCCCTGCAGGCCCAGGTCCGCTCTGTTTTATGGGACCAAGTTGTGCCTTTGACTCAGCACTGCTTCTTGGGGCAGGAACCCTCGTGGCTGGAGACAGATGTCAAGCCCATCGAGAGCGAGTGGATGACACAGGCCCCGGGCACGCCGCCTCCATCACGCACCCGCTCTCCGGGGCGCGAGCGGGGCTGGCGGCTCTCAGGCTCAGCTCCGGGGCGTGGACCAGCCTGGCTCCTCCCAGGATCCAAACTGATGTCTGTGGGTCAACATCGTAGATGCCGAGTTTCCACCGGAGGATGAGACAGCCCTGAGCTCCCAGTCGGCAACCCTTGCAAGGTGTTCAAGAAACAGCCCTGAGCTCCCAGTCGGCGACCCTTGCAAGGTGTTCAAGAAATGTTTCCCGAGCCCGGCCGGCGGGGCTCAGTGGGTGAGCATCGACCTAGGAACCAGGAGGTCAGGGTTCGATTCCCGGTCAGGGCACAGGCCCGGGTTGCTGGCCCGATCCCCAGTGTGGGGCGTGCAGGAGGCAGCCGATCCATGATTCCCTCTCATCATGGATGTTCCTCTCTCTCTCCCCCTCTCCCTACCTCTCTGAAATCAATAAAAATATATACATTAAACAAACACACAACACCACCAAACAGAATAGAACCTGCTACTCCCTCCAAGTCCTCGGACCCTCCCATCTTGACGGGCTCACTCCAGGGCCAGGCGAAGCATTTTTCAGGAGCAAATCCAGATGCCTCCGTCCCGAAGTAGAAAGATGAGAAAAACAGCCACCGCGGCCGGAGTGGGAGGGAAAAGGGGAGCAGGTGGGGTGGGGGCGGCTGCAGTGTGTTTTTCTGGTAGGTGTGGGCGGAGACCGAAGAGTCTGCGGCTGCAGGCTGAGCTGAAAAAGTTTCTCCTTGAGATCAGGAGTGGAGTTTGGGAGGCTGCGCCCGATGCATGAGCAGGAAATTGGCCGGCTTACTTCTGGGAGTCCCCCTGGGAGGAATGTGCCTGGTTTAAAGCGAGCTAAGTTGTGCCTGGGCTGGTGTGGCTCAGTGGTTGAGCGTCCACCTAGGAACCAGGAGGTCCCGGTCCATTCCCCATCAGGGCACATGCCCGGGTTGCGGGCTGGATCCCCAGTAGGGGGCGTGCAGGAGGCGGCCGATCCATGATTCCCTCTCATCATGGATGCTTCTCTCTCTCGCTCCCTCTCCCTTCCTCCCTCTGAAATCAGTAAAAACGTATTAAAAATAAATAAATAAATAAATAAATAAATAAATAAATAAATAAAGCGGGCCCGGGCGTTGGCCTGCTGTCCTTTCTCTAGGATAGACGGCGTGAGGCCGCCTGCCTACCCATCCCCTGGCACGGTGAATCCGGGCAGCCCCTACGCTGCCAGGGTCCCACGTGGCCCAGGCCTGGGATGGGGAAGGCATTCGGCTCCAGTGGGGTGGAGGCAGTGTGGCGTGGACTCAGTCTGGGGGGACACTGGGAGCATCTCTGAGAAGCGGGGCGAGGCGGGGTCCCTCTCCCGCCCCCTGTGCCAAGTGATAGACTCCTTTCCGCACCCCCCCACCTCCGGGCGAGCTGACTTCTGTGTGTCATTTCCTCCCCCCTCTGGAGAGCAGACATGCAGCTGGATATCTGGGCGGAGGCGACAGGATAGTGGTCGCTGGACGGGGCGGTTCTGGAGACTGTAGGCTCCCCTTTAGCTGTGAGCGTTGGGACTGGGGCTCCCCAATCTTTTTCCCACACAACCGCTGATGAAAGCTTGGAGCTGTTGTGACAGAGGGCGAAGGTGGTGGCTTCTCACTGGGGCGGGAGAGGGCAGCTCGGCTCCCCCACACACTGTGTATCAGGGAGTCGAGGACTCTTCTTCCGAGACCTGATAGGGCTGCCTCCCTCCTCCGCCAGCAGATGGGCCTGCTGTGTTCTTCGAAAAGGCCGTGCAGTCATTTGCCCCTGGACGGGCTCCTGGAGGATGTATTTCCCCAGGGAAGGACCCCCAAGCTGAGGCCCGGAGACCAGACGGCTGACGTCCACTGCTTGGACGCGAGTCTTTCTGGGTCCCGGTGGCCACTGGGGCCTGTCCTTGTGCAGGGGGCTTCCCGTGACATCAGTGGGAGTTGGGGCGGGAGCAATGGATTTGCTGCCCCGAAGCCTTCTGCCCCCATGTCCCTCTCCTGTTCCCTCGAGGCGTTCTGCGGGGGGCAAGGGGACAAGGCGAGGGGACAAATTTGCTAATTTGGCTGGGGTTCCCGAATTAGCAAAGAGAAGAGACAGGAGGAAGGAGCGAGTGGAGAGTGAGCGAGCAGGCCAGGGAGGGGAGAAGGGGGAGTGCGTGTGCATGTGTGTGTGCATGAGTGTGCACGAGTGTGTGCATGTGTGTGCATGAGTGTGGGCCTGTGTGCACACCCGAGGGACGGCGAGAGGGACGGCGAGCGAGTGTGAGAGCACACGCTATCCCAGAACCCATGAAGCAGGGTCTGGGGTGGGGGGAGACGGCTGGGGGGGTCAGGGGAGGGGGGGAGACGGCTGTGTGGCGCTGATCTGGGATTGGAGTGGATGCCCAGCCGTCCGTCTCAGGACAAGGACCGCAGCCTCAGGCTCCCCATCTGTAGAGCAGGGATGACAGCACTTCAGGGCTGCGGTCAGGGTTCAAGAGCTCCGCGAGGGCCCAGCGTGGTGCTTGCTGAGCTAATGCCAGTCTCGGTGGGTGGGTCGTTGCTTCCCGCCCAGGGCGAGCGTGGGAGGTGGGTCTCAGGGTCAGGATTCTGTCCTCGGAGACGACGGAGCTGCTGCAAGACATCGACCCACGTGAGCCCTGGACACAAAGGGAGCGACTGAGCAGGAACAGGCTCAGCACAGCCGGTTCCCGGAGCCCGGGCAGCAGCAGCAGCAGCAGCGGGGGCTCCGCGGTGTCTCCCTCCCCTTCAAATCCTGCCACACAGACGCACACAGGCTGTTACCGGGGCCACTGGACTAAGCGAAACCAGAGCTGGGGCCCCGGGGAGCAGCTGGGGGCTGGAGGGAGGGGTTACGTAAACACGGCTGAATAACTGGGTCTGTGTGCTGATTAGATAAGAGCGTGGAGGGATGAATAACAATAGCGCTTCCAGGCGAGGCCTGGCCTCATTTGAAAGTCCGAGGAGGCAGGACGGCCTGGCACGGGGTCAAGGGTGGATTTCCCCAGGGCCTGTGGCTGCTGAGATAATGCCTGGTGACAGGGGATCAGAGGTGGGGGGACCTCCGTCTGGTGCCCCCCGAGAGGAGTCTGTCTGCCTGGGGTCCTGCCCTCCAGGGAGCACCAAGCCCACCAAACAGATGGAGGCTCTGCCCCTGGGAGTTTCAAATCCCAGGTGAACGCATTTTGTGGCCCAGCTGGTTGAACGCTGACCCAGGAGCCCACGTGCGGGAGGCAGCCGATGGGACGACGTTTCTCTCTCGCCGATGGATGTTTCTCCACGGATGGGTCCGCTGGCACCAGGGCAGGGGGTCCTTCCTCCACGCAGCTGGCCCTGACGTCAGTCGTGGGGTCACTGGTGTGATTTGCTGCGTCTCTGGGCCTGGAGCTGAAATACAACCGAGGCCTAGATGGGATCTCAGAGCAGTGGTTCTCAACCTTCCTCATGCCGCGACCCTTTCATACAGTTCCTCGTGTGGTGGTGACCCCCAACCATAAAATTATTTTCGTGGCTACTTCATCACTGTCATGTTGCTACTGTTATGAATCGTCATGTACATATCTGATATGCAGGATGTATTTTCATGGTTACAAATTGAACATAATGAAAGCATAGTGATGAATCCCAAAAACAATATGTAATTATAGATGTGTTTTCCGATGGTCTTAGGCGACCCCTGTGAAAGGGTCGTTTGACCCGCAAAGGGGTCGAGACCCACAGGTTGAGAACCGCTGTCTTAGAGGAAGGAAAGATCAGGGGCTCCAAACCGCACGACCAGCGATGTGCCAGGAGAAGAGAGGTCACGGAGGTGGGGGGCAGAGGGGGGTGTGTGTGTGTCAAGATCCCTCCCTACCATCGTCCATTACTAGGCACCTGGAACTTTCCACTCGGGTAGCCTTCTGCGCCTGGCCCATCGTCCCTGCCCTGCTCCTGTCTGTCCAACTGCCGGCCACAGAACGTTCTTTGGCGGCTCGTCATGGTCCGCTTGCCCCTCTGGTCAGCCTCGCTCGCAGCAGGCCCCTGACTTCACTTTGCTGGACTTGATCTGTATCGTTCCCGTGCCCCTCTCCTATGTTAACTTTATCGTCACTGCACCGGTGTTGACTGAAAAGCAACCTCCACGGGGTATGTCATCACCGAAAGGATTTATTTAGGCCCCAGCCGGTTTGGCTCAGTGGCTAGAGCGTCGGCCTACGGACCGAAGGGTTCCTGGTTCGATCCCCGGCCCTGGTTGGGGCAAGTGCAGGAGGCAACCGCTCGATGTGTCTCTCTCACATCGATGCTTCTCTCTCTCTGACCCCTCCCTTCATTCCACTCTCTCTAAAAATCCATGGGGAGCCCTAACCGGTTTGGCTCAGTGGATAGAGCGTCGGCCTGCGGACTCAAGGGTCCCAGGTTCGATTCCAGTCAAGGGCATGTACCTTGGTTGCAGGCACATCCCCAGTGGGGAGTGTGCGGGAGGCAGCTGATGGATGTTTCTCTCTCATCGATGTTTCTAGCTCTCTATCCCTTCTCCCTTCCTCTCTGTAAAAAATCAATAAAATATATTTAAAAAAATAAAATAAAAATCCATGGGGAAAATAACCTCGGGTGAGGATTATAAAAAGAAAAAAAGGACTTACTAATATTCAGGAGGAAGAAAAGACTGCAACCCCATGCGTGCGGACCTGGCAAGCCGCGTGCCCTGTTCCCGGGCACCAGGACGGAGAGGCATCTAACCCAGGGAAGAGGAGGGGGAGGGAGGGGACATGAGAACAGAGAGCCTCATTGTGGCACGGAGTTCCTCACGCAGCCAGCGTTCTCACTTACTCTCGGATTTCGGGTTGCGTAGGAGACTTTTGTAATCCTAAGCTCCTCCCATCGGCCCTCCACACGGATGAACCACTGATTGTGTTTTCTTTTTCTTTTTTAAATATGTTTTTATTGATTTCAGAGAGGAAGGGAGAGAGAGAGAGAGATAGAAACATCCAGGATGAGAGAGAATCATGGATCGGCTGCCTCCTGCACACCCTACACTGGGGATGGAGCCCGCAACCCGGGCCTGTGCCCTTGACCGGAATCGAACCTGGGACCCTTCAGTCCACAGGCCGATGCTCTATCCACCGAGCCAAACCAGCGAGGGCCCGGTTAGTCTTGATCAAGGCCCAGGAAGGTTCAGGAACCTCTCAAGTGTCCACCCCGAGTCAGAGGCAGAGCCCGGACGCATGACGCTGGGCAGGAGGCGTGCAGGAAGGAGAGGGGGACCGGCCATGCGTGTCAGGGCCGCTCCTGTAGGCTCTGCCGGTTCCTGACCTTCGATGACCCCCGAGAAGCTCTGAGACCCACCAGGGACTGCTCTCCTAACTGCAGGGCCTCATGTTCAACCAAAGACAGGCACCTGTCTGTACAGATACATGTAACTGGAGCTGCTGACGCCGGGCACCCGTCATGGGCTCTGGGCACTGGGAGGGGCGGGAGGCCCAGGGAGGGGCGGGGAGAGTGCGCGTGCAATAAACACAACCTCAGAGGCAGAGCCCGCCCCCCTCAGGGGCCGGGGAGAGGCTGGGGGAGAGGTCACTGCTCTGAGGGGCCATACTCAATGGACAGTGAACATGTGAGAATGATTCTCATGAAATTGTCAGCTTGTCACATTCCCCAGCCACACTGACCACAGGCCCTGATGTCCAGGGACCACAGTGACCCCAGTGACCCCAGCCACAGGCCCTGATGTCCAGGGACCACAGTGACCCCAGCAGTGACCCCCACAGGCCCTGATGTCCTGGGACCACACTGACCACAGTGACCCCAACCACAGGCCCTGATGTCCT
Organism: Myotis brandtii; assembly: GCF_000412655.1. NCBI lineage: Eukaryota > Metazoa > Chordata > Mammalia > Chiroptera > Vespertilionidae > Myotis > Myotis brandtii. The sequence continues at coordinate 1,108,035 of NW_005353435.1, forward strand.
GGGACCACAGTGACCACAGTGACCCCAACCACAGGCCCTGATGTCCAGGGACCACACTGACCCCAACCACAGGCTCAGCCCTCTGATTAGCAGGTGGCCCTGTCCAGTGGCCCTGCAGCAGCCCCAGGGGTCACCTGCTTATGGAGACTCTGCCTCACACACGGTCTCAGGGCCACGGGCTCCCCAATGCAGATTGGCCTACGTGCTCCCTACCAGCCTTCTCTCTCGATTCCTTGACCGGAATCCAACCCGGGACCCTTCGGTCCGCAGGCTGACGCTCTAGCCACTGAGCCACACCGTCTAGTGCTTCTTTTATTTAAAAATAAATGTATTTTTATTGATGTCAGAGAGAAAGGGAGAGGGGGAGAGAGAGATAGAAACATCCATGATGAGAGAGAATCATGGACCGGCTGCCTCCTGCGCGCCCCACATTGGGGATGGAGCCCGCAACCCAGGCCTGTGCCCCGACCAGGGAATCGAACCGTGACTTCGTGGTTCGTAGGTCGACCCTCAACCCCTGAGTCACACCGGCCGGGCGGTACTGCATTTCAGTTCTGGCGCTAACCACCTGGAGTTGGAGCAGAACCCATATGTTAAAGGGCATAGTCCCCGACAAGACTGCTCCACCTTCGGATCGACCAGCTACACATGGGGGGGGGGGTCCCCAGGATCATTTCAGGTTTGATCAGTCACTAAAGTGACTCACAGAACTCAGCCAAGTGCTACACTTAGGATGGCTGGTTTGTGATAACGGGTACAAATCAGACCCAGCCAAACGGAGAGGTAGGTGCACGGGGTGAGTTCTGGGGGGATGGGGGCGGGGGTCCCAGGCGCAGAGCTTCTGTGTTCCCTGCCCACGGGATCCAGGCCCATCACCTGCCCGGCACATCCATGTTCGCCAGCCGGGCAGCCGGCCCAGTGTCAGGGTCCGGAGTTAGTGCTGGGTTCTCATGATAGAGGCAGGACCATCCCTTCCCCGGCCAGTGACTGGACTCAGTGACCAGGCCCTGCCCCGCCCTGGAGGTCGGGAGGTTGGGCTGAGGTAGGTCAGTGGCTCAAAGCCCCAGCCCTCGGGTCAATCCTGCAACTGGTCTTTCCAGTAGGACCAGCCCGACCTGAAAC
>NW_005353435.1:1109205-1110422 GCF_000412655.1 Myotis brandtii
CAGGAGTCACTTGATTAACATAAACTCAGGTATGATCCAGGGACTTTGGAAAACAGGGGCACTCCCCTTCCTTGGGAAATTCCAAGGATGTACAGACTCCCAGGAACCAGGGCAAAAGGCAGTCAGATTCTTTGATATGATACTGGCGCTTAGCATGAGCCCCGGCCGGGTAGCTCCGTTGGTGAGAGCATCGTCCAGACAGGCCCAGGTTGCAGGTTCGATCCCTGGTCAGGGCACAGGCCTGGGTTGTGGACTCCATCCCCAGTGTGAGGCGTGCAGGAGGCAGCCGGTCCATGATTCTCTCTCATCATGGATGTTTCTCTCTCTCTCTCTCCCTCTCCCTTCCTCTCTGAAATCAATAAAAATATATTTTTTAAAAAAGAAAGAAACATTGAGTCCACAAGAAGGGCATGTGCCCTGACCAGGCATTGAACGGTGACCTCCTGGTTCACAGGTCGATGCTCAACCCCTGAGCCACGCTGGCCGGGCAGCAGGTGGCCCTATCGCCTGGATGCCCTGTGTTAACTGAGAGCTCTGACCGTGCAGGTCCCGCTGGTTGCGTAACTGCGATCAATGCGCTATTGTTGTCCTGCCTGGGTTTTTCCGTGAGGGCCAGGCTCTGTGCGCCTTGCTGGGCAGGGGAGCACGTTGAAAAGTTTGCTGGGTTTGATCTCTGTGGGGGGCACGGACCAATGCTGTGCTCAGGCCAGGGCCCCCCGGCCAATGGATCTAATGAACCGGGAGTGTTTGAGCCGGCGCTGTGGGCAGGGGCTGCCTCGGGTGCCGGCACCTGCTGCGGCCCAGCCCGCTCCACCCTGGAAACCATCACGTTTTGTACTGAAACAGCGAGAAGGAGTTAGGCAGCCCAGAGCCAGGGTGGAGGCGGGGAGGCCTGGAGCCAGGTGTTGCCAAAGCATTTCCGCTTCTGCCACGAGCCTGGGCACGCCCGACGGGTCCGAGAGGTTTACCCATTGTTCAAAGAAAGCAATGGGCGAGGGTGGGAGAACGCGGGTGGACGTGGGAGTGTGTGGAGAGCTCCTCGCGGGAGTTGTGCACGCCAAGCCGCCTTCGAAGAGAATGGGAGATGCAGTTTTTCTGTTTGCATAGAAGCCTCCATGCGAGCACATCCAACTCCCTGATTGCCTGCCTTTCCCCAACCCAAGGGGGTTCCCTCTTTGCCAGCTCCCCTCCTGGGCTTTTCTGAGTTAGAATCAGGG
>NW_005353435.1:1110728-1115516 GCF_000412655.1 Myotis brandtii
GGGGCGTTGGGCTCGATCCCCAGTAGGGGGTGTGTATGAGACATTCGCTCTCATCATAGATGTTTCTCTCTCCCTCTCCCTTCCTTTCTGAAGTCAATACAAATATATTTGAAACAATGCCACCACCATGCGGGACTTTGTCATCTGTCCGACCTGTTTCGTTTGAATAGAGCCTGGGTTTAGGTTCCTTTCCCTACACGTGTTCTTCAAGTAAAAAAATTTTTTCCCCATTTCCCGATAACTTCCTGCCCCCGCCTCCTTCTCCCTCCTGCACATCTCTGAGCCCAGGGACTCTGATGCCCACCACGCTGCCCATCTGCTCCTCGCACATCTGGTTTACGAACCAAACCGGCATCGTCAGCCCCTCCCGGGCTCGCCCGAAATACCACCTCCTGAAGTCACGGATCTAAAAAAAAAACACCCCGGAAAATAACGTTTCAGGCTCCTTCCAGAAGTCTTCTGTCTCGAGTCGCAGCACATGGAAGCAAATAGCAGATGGAACCCACTTCTGCCGCCTCAGACACGCCACATGCTCTCCCCGCGTTGGATTTTTTATAGCCGCACGACTCTCCATCCAGCGGGTCTGTTCTCCACCCCCGGCTCCTAGTTCTTTTCTCACGAAACAACCCCCAGAAACATGAAGTCGGGCTTTCGGGATGTCCGTGAACGGAGGGGGGGCAAGCTGGTGGAAGTCCCCCCACGTGGGGATGGGGAGCCCAGCGGGGCTGGAGTGTTGTTCTGTACACCAAAAGGTTGGGGGTTCAATGCCTCGTCAGGGCACATACCTAGGTTTCGGGTTCGATCCCGAGACGGGGAGCAGATGGGGGTAACTAATCAATGTCTCTCTCTCTCTCTCTCTCTCTCTCTCCCTTCCTCGCGCTCTTTCTCTCTCTCTCCCTTCCTCGCTCTCTAAAAGCAATAAACATATTTCCAGGCGAGGATCAAAAAAATAATTACAGTCCTATTTACAATTCTATTGCACTTTCACTACAACCCGACCCATCGTTTCTCACTCACTCACAATCCTCAGAAATGTCTTCATGGAAACGGACAGGAAGCTGGCCTGGAATATGTTATCTCGGGGGAGCAGAATGGCAAACAGGACTGCAATTAATTATTAACGAACCAACCGTATAACCCCCACCGAGGTTTAACATTAGCCAGACTATCAAGCGACCCTCCCGGCTGTGTGTTCACGTGGAGATGGTTCAAGGATTCGACGCTCGGCCCTGACCTCCTGCTCCTGCTCATGGCTGTTGTTACATGGAAATGCCTTTTTTCCTTCCTTCCTTCCTTCCTTCCTTCCTTCCTTCCTTCCTTCCGTGGGATGACGCTCAGCCACTGCGGGCTCTACTCCAGTTTTAACTGTCTCCCTGCCCCAGCCTCTCCGCCCTCAGCCCTGCAGCACAAACACCTTTTCCACATCACTCTTCTGCTCCAGAATATTCAGCGAGTCCCGCAGGGCCGGGGTTTTAGGTGCTAAACACCCTCTGCGCACATGTCAAGACGACCCATGGGTTGCAAACTGACTGGGAAATCCTAGCATCGGCTTTCCTGCTTCTCCACTGTGACTGATACAATGAAGTCCGGCTGGTGTGGCTCAGTGGTTGAGCGTCGACCTTCGGATCGTGGGATGACGTTCAACCCCTGCGGACTCTACTCCAGTTTTAACTGTCTCCCTGCCCCAGCCTCTCCGCCCTCAGCCCTGCAGCACAAACACCTTCTCCACATCTCTCTTCTGCTCCAGAATATTCAGCGAGTCCCACAGGGCCGGGGTTTTAGGTGCTAAACACCCTCTGCACACATGTCAAGACGACCCATGGGTTGCAAACTGACTGGGAAATCCTAGCATCGGCTTTCCTGCTTCTCCACTGTGAACGTTACAATGAAGTCCGGCTGGTGTGGCTCAGTGGTTGAGCGTCGACCTATGAACCAGGAGGCCACGGTTCGATTCCCGGTCAGGGCACATGCCCGGGTTGCAGGCTGGATCCCCAGTGGGGGGCGTGCAGGAGGCAGCCAATTGATGTTTCTCTCTCCCTCTTCCTTACTCTTGCTCTAAATTCAATAAAAACAAAACAAAACAAAAAGATGAAGCCCTAGCTGGTTTGGCTCAGTGGATAGAGCATTGGCCTGCGGACTGAAGGGCCCCAGGTTCGATTCCCGGTCAGGGCACATGCCCGGGTTGCAGGCTGGATCCCCAGTGGGGGGCGTGCAGGAGGCAGCCAGTCAATGATTCTCTCTCATCATGGATGCTTCTCTCTCTCCCACTTCCTTCCTCTCTGAAATCAATAAAAAATATATAAAAAAAATTCTGCACTTAAAAAAAAAGATTAAAAAAACCACACACACACACAAAACACGGAGTAGAGCCAGGAGGTGGGCGGACCCAGAGCTGGGACCTGCGAGGCTCCCGGCTCCTCGGGGCCCCGGGTGGCCTGGGACTTTGGAGGCAGAGTGAGCGCGAGGTCTGCGCGCCTCGGGGGCCCTGGGTGGCCTGGGACTTTGGAGGCAGAGTGAGCGCGAGGGGCGGCCAGCTCAGTCCTCCGCGGCACCTCGTCATCCGCGTGGCGATGAGTCAGGAGGAACTCTACCCCAGACACATGGATTACATTTCCCCTCCGATCCCCGTGGGGGGGTTAGGGGAGGGGGGATGCAATTCAGAGCCAACATGAACAGCAGCCAGAGCTTCGACAAGAAGACATACTCCCAGCCACCACGGCGCGCGGAGCAGGGAGGGGCTGTCGGAGGCTGGATGGTCCCTGTGAGGGGGACCAGGGCCTGTGGTGTTGGCCTCTGGAAGGACCCTCGAGAAGGTGGAGGATCATTTGCACGCTCACCCCTCCCCCCATTTGCACACTCCCCCCCTCTCTGTCTCTGAGACTCATTTCCCAAGCCTGTCTTCTTCTCAGTGGGAGGCTGTGCTTTCTCTGATCAGAACTCATGAGCTGTGCAAGGCCCTCGCTGGCTGCTGCTCCCTGGTGTGGGTTTTGCAAAGTTTGCAGGAAACGGAGGAGAACAGACAGCCGAGCAAGGCACAGCCCCATCTCCCCACCGCCTCGGCCTCCCTCTCCCCCTCCGAGCTGGGTTTGCAGGGGGGAGAGGAAAACCCTTTAGAAATCTTTAGCACGTGACTTCTTCTTTTTCTAAAATACGTTTTTATTGATTTTAGAGAGGAAGGGAGAGGGAGAGAGAAACATCAATGATGAGAGAGAATCATGGATCGGCTGCCTCCTGCACGCCCCCTACTGGGGATTGAGTCAGCAACCTGGGTATGTGGCCTTGACCGGAATCGAACCTGGGACCCAATATATTTTTATTGATCTCAGAGAGGAAGGGAGAGAGAGAGAGAAACATCAATGATGAGAGAGAATCACTGATCGGCTGCCTCCTGCACGCCCCACACTGGGGATCAAGCCCACGACCCAGGCATGTGCCCTTGACCGGGAATCGAACCGTGACCTCCTGGCTCATTGGTTGGCGCTCAACACCGCTGAGCCACACACATGTGGCTTTTTTTTAGTTGTCAGGCGAGGGGGGACATTTAGAAACCTGAGTTCAGGCCCTATCCCACCTCTGGATCTATTAACAACCGGTGCCCTGAGATTTTATTTCCTGAAGATCTCTCCCTCGTGGCACTGTTGTGCAGAAAGAAAGCTGATATTTGTGAACGGCAATCATTACGAAGGTAGTCGAGTGTGACTGAAGGCTTCCCACAGATGCAGCCGGCGCCAAGCACTTCACGTGGAGTAACCTGTTCCGTCCTCGCAGCTGGCTTGACAGGTGGGGAAACTGAGGCCCCAAACCATTGGTGTGGGTTGGCGGGTGAACCCCAAAATCGATGTCAAAACCCCTCAGAGGGAGCGTGGCCCCGCGGACAGCTTGAATTCGGACGCCCGCCCCCCACACCTGAGAACACATGCCTGTTGCTTTCAGCCACCCGGTTTGCAGTCATTCGTTACAGCAGCCACAAGAACTCATACCGTCAGAAAGCTCTAAGTCAGTGGTTCTCAACCTTCTGGCCCTTGAAATACAGTTCCTCATGCTGTGACCCAACCATACAATTATTTTCGTTGCGACTTCATCACTGTCATGTTGCTACTGTGATGAATCGTCATGTAAATATCTGATAGGCAGGATGGTCTTAGGCGACCCCTGTGAAAGGGTCGTTCGACCGCCAAAGGGGTCGCGACCCACAGGTTGAGAACCGCTGCTCTAAGAGAGGAAGCGAAGGCAAAGTTAAGGCTGGCCCTGGCCGGCGTGACTCGGTGGGTGACAGCATCGCCCAGTGCACCGACGGCGGGTGCTCATCCAATCTCATGTCCCATGGGCCCCCGATGTGGGGGTGCGGCCGGTGGAGAGACCGCTCACCGAGGGGACCCGGGCCTCACCTGGGGACTGTGCAGGGAGCTCCCGCTCCCAGGTGCGAAGCCGACTTTGACCTGCCACGGCCTGAGGATTTGTAATAGACGACAATGAATGGACTCTCAGGGCTCGGAGTGAGCCGGTGAGCGGTGAGCGGAGAATAAACAGCCCTTTGTATGTTGCCTGTTCTTCCTGGGTCATCCAATCAGAGACATCGAGGCCTCGGCCACAGCAGCCGGCAGGGAAGGCCGCGATGTGCAAATAGCGGCGATAAAGTGAAATGAGCCTGGAGGTGAACCCGATGAAATCCCGAGGATGGGGGGACCCCTGGCTCTTACAGCCGAGTCTGTGACCGTGGGGGTGGGGAGTGGGGGGAGGGGACCGAACCGGCAGCCGCGGCTCAGAGCGAACACGTGGATTTTCCCT
>NW_005353435.1:1115603-1118168 GCF_000412655.1 Myotis brandtii
AGAGAAGGGAGCTGTGAGTAATGAAGCTTCCCGGAGAAGAATAGCGGTCACATTTGCATGTTAAACAGATCGATGGGGCTTCTCCTCCACTCAGCTCCCCCGGGGGAGGGGGGAGGGCTGTCAGAGGCAGCTGGGCCATCTGCGGGTCTCCCGCCCACAGCCCCAGAGGCCGCCTTGCGCCTTGCACACCGTAGGTGCTCAATAAAGATTAGTATCGAATCGCAGGTCCAAGCTGGTCTCGGGCCCTGGCTGGTGTGCTCAGTGGTTAGAGCGCCGGCCGGCGCACCCAAGAGCTGCCTGTTCGATCCCGGGTCCTGGTCGGGGTGTGCGTGCGGGAGGCAACCCATCGATGTGTCTCTCTCGCATCGATGTGTCTCTCTCTCTCTTTGTGTCTCTCCCCATCCCTTCCACTCTCTCTAAAAATCAGAAGACATATTTACAACAACAACAAACAGCCGCACAGTCTAGGCCAGTGGTTCTCAACCTTCTGGCCCTTTAGATACAGGTCCTCATGTGGTGACCCAACCATAATATTATTTTTGTTGCTACTTCATAACTGTCATGTTGCTACTGTGATGAATCGTCATGTAAATATCTGATACGCAGGATGGTCTTAGGCGGCCCCTGTGAAAGGGTCGTTCGACCGCCAAAGGGGTCGCGACCCACAGGTTGAGAACCGCTGGTCTAGGCAGTGCCCCGTGGACCTGTGGCCTGGTGTGGAGCTGGCTTCTCCAGCCACCCAGACGTCCAGGGATCTCGAATGACAGGGGACTGTGGCCCGGCTGTGAAGACTCGTGGGGCCCAGGCAGTCCAGAACCTTCCAGCCCCGCTTTGGAGGGAAAAGGCCCACGCGCACAGCGGAGGGGTTTTCCTTGGGTCTATGCCTTGTTCCCCCAAGAGCCAGCTCCTGGGCCCCCGCCTCTCCCAGCACCTACCTGGCTCCTGACTCCCAGCACCTTGACCTTTGCAATACATGCCGGGGGGCGCCCGATCCCTCTCTCGGGGACGTTAGAACCACGTGCACCTGCCGGCAGGGCAGTGCCTGCTGGGAGTCGCCAGGTGCTTACCCTCAACGTGCAATTCCTCTCGAGACTCAGGTGGCGTTGGGCTGAGCCGGGATGCGTGGCCTCTTCCTTCACGCCTCCCTCCGTCCCCTCGTACAGCCGTGTGTCCGGTACACCCTTCGCTGCCCTTTCTCTGTCCATAGCTGCCCGACTGATCAGGTTTCTTTGTTCAGTGTTTTTGAAGAACCCTGTTATTTAAAAAAAATATATATTTTTATTGATTTCAGAGAGGAAGGGAGAGGGAGAGGGGGAGAGAGAAACATCCATGATGAGAGAGAATCATGGACCGGCTGCCTCCTGCACGCCCCACATTGGGGATCGAGCCCACAACACGGGCCTGTGCCCTTGACCGGAATCGAACCTGGGACCCGTCAGTCTGCAGGCTGACGCTCTATCCACTGAGCCAAACCGGCCAGGGCAGAAATGGATTTCTAATATATGATCCAGATGCGTGGGCCTGAGAAGAAGGGCCTTGCGTTTGATGTCATGTTCTGCTGTCCATGTCCTGAAATTCCTAGTGAATCTTGGACAAGGGGGCCCCATAACTTAATTTACCACATTTGCAAATTGTGTAACAGGTCCTGTTAAGACATAGAACTTCCTCTGTGGGCTCAAACTTGCAGTATAACTTTGGCTGAACTTAACATTCTGTTTCCTCATCTCTTCTCTCCGCAAGGGCAGTGGCTGCATATTTATTTATTGCTAAATTTCCACCCCCTGGCATGGTGCCCAGCCCATATAGATGCTCAATAAATACTTGTGAAATGGCCCTCGCTGGTCTGGCTCAGTGGCTAGAGCGTTGTGCTGAAGGGTCCCGGGTTCGATTCTGGTCAAGGGCACATGCCGAGGTTGCTGGCTTGATCCCCAGTAGGGGGCATGCAGGAGGCAGCTGATCCATGATTCTCTCTCTCTCTCTCTCTCTCTCTCCTCCCTGAAATCAATAAAAATATATTTAAAAAAATCCTTGTGAAGTGAATGAAATAATGTCAACTAAAACCCGTCGCTGGAGTTTTAGGAAAGAAGCCTGAATTCCAGAAATCCACTTTCCTACGGGTTAACAAGACAAACCTCTTGAGCGGTCATTATGAAATCAAGACGGCAACAACGTCACTTACCGTCTATTTCTCTGATCGCCACGCTGGTAATTTCCTAAATATTGGACGAGGACGAAAGGAAACAGCCTTCCGTGGATAAATCTGGGACGGACGCCAGACATTTCATCGGCTCTTATGAACCCTCCCCCTTTCCCTGGGCCTTCGTGGGAAAAGTCCTCTCACGGCATAAAGGACAAGCTGGGGCCCTGGCTGGTTGGCTCAGTGGATAGAGCGTCGGCCTGTGGACTGAAGGGTCCCGGGTTCGATTCCGGTCAAGGGCACATGCCCGGGTTTCGGGTTTGATCCCTAGTAGGGGACATGCAGGAGGCAGCCGATCCATGATTCTCATCATTGATGTTTCTATCTCTCTCTCCCTCTTCCTTCTTCTCTGAAATCAATAAAATATA
>NW_005353435.1:1118223-1140905 GCF_000412655.1 Myotis brandtii
ATTTAAAAAAAGAACGAGCTGGGCATTGCCTTTCAGGCCCAAGGCCTCGTTCAAATGCCATCGGAGGAAAGTCCCGTTGGGAAGAGCCGTCCGCCCGCAGCTTTTTCTTCCTCTTTCATGCCTTGGCCTCACTCAAGACGCAGGCAGAACGCAAGGCTGGGCCTGGGAAGCAAGAGGGTTTCTTGTGAGGGTCTCTGTGGGCAGACGGGCGGGTCTGGACCAGATAGAAGCTCACCATCAGCTCCCGCACATCCGGGAGGTGTCGGCCAAGGGCTGGCTTGGACCCTGCCTCAAACCTCTTTTTTTTAGATTCAAGAGACTCTTTTTTTTTTTTTTTAAATGTTTTTATTGATGTCAGAGAGGAAGAGAGAGGGAGGGAGAGAGAGAAACATCAGTGATGAGAGAGCATCATGGATCGGCTGCCTCCTGCACGCTCCCCACTGGGGATGGAGCTGGCAACCCCGGGCATGTGCCCTGACCGGGAATCGAACCCTGACCTCCTCGTTCCTGGGTCGATGCTCAACCACCGAGCCGGCCGGGCACTTTGCCGCCTCTTCATCAGGCTGTCCCCCTGCTTTTCCAACCCTTTCTCCTCGAGCACGTCCTCCCCGCGTTCCAAACTCTCCCTGCGAAGCAAAGAGAGAGCAAATGGGAGCGGACCCTCGGGAATGAACTTGGATCCTGGAGAGAGGCAGCCTCGAGCAGCGAAGGCGGCTGTGAGCTGAGGGCCAGGCCCCCGTGTTGTCGGAGTTCATGGCGGCCCGGCGGGATTTTTTACCTTTTTTTTCTTTTCTTTTAACGCACGTCAGACTTTAACCTTCCTGTCCATTTCTGGAAATCCTTCCACTTTGCTCCTTTCCCCCACGGGCCCATTTGCATCTTGGCTCTGCCGCGAGGCAGGCTTGGATCCCAGAGGCTCGGCTCTCCGATAAAGCCTCCTGGTTCAAGCGCACATTTCTTTTGTTTCCAGATTTCATGCTTCTTTCTTTCCGGGTGAGGCCCCCGTCCAAAGTCCGCATTGCAGATAGCACATCCGCGCTGCGCTCCCGGCCCCGTGAGCTCATGCACCGTGTTTGTCTTGGCTGGGTCGCTGGGCCCACAGGCATCAGGGCGGGCCTCCGGGTTGGGGGACAGTCGTGAGCCCCTGGGCAGGCGCGTCAACCAGCTCAACCCCCCCCCACCCCCCGGAAGCTCAGCCCTCGGTCCTGGCTGACCCCTCTGGGCCCCACTTTGTGCCTCTGTGGTCTTTAAAAAATTATAAAAAAATTAATATATGTATATTATTGATTTCAGAGAGGAAAGGAGCGGGAGAGAGAGAGAGAAACATCAATGGTGAGAGAGAATCATGGACCGGCTGCCTCCTGCACGCCCCACACTGGGGATGGAGCCCACAACCCAGGCCTGTGCCCTGATTGGGAATTGAACCCTGACCTCCTAGTTCATAGGTCAACATGCAACCACTGAGCCATGCCGGCAGGCAACAACTTGTTTCTAAGTAAGAGCTCACTTGTCTGTTTGCCAAAACCTTCTGTAGAACTTTCTGGAAGAACCTGACACTAAGATAGAGGTCTGGGAACCTGAGTCGGGGTTCTCAGCCCTGTCGGATCGCGTGGGACCTCGCCACCCGCAGCTGCTCGGGGCCTTGCTTTTCCGACGTGTGCAGTGACTGGCTGGCCTGGTACCACTGTTTCCACACAAGCCCTGAACACACCCCGATGCTTGGGGGGGATGAAGGGGGAGGCACGGGGGCGGGGGATGAAGCAGCTCTGTCCCCCCTTCCTGGCCCTGCAAGAGAATCTGTCTCTCTTAGGGGCCCCACACGCTCACATTTGAAAGAAAGTTTTGGCCCGGCCGGCGTGGCTCAGTGGCTGAGCATCGACCTATGAACCAGGAGGTCACGGTTCGATGCCCAGGTCGGGGCACAGGCCCGGGTTGTGGGCTCGATCCCCAGTGTGGGGCGTGCAGGAGGCAGCCGATCCATGAGTCTCTCTCATCATCAATGTTTCTCTCTCTCCCCCTCTCCCTTCCTCTCTGAAATAAAAATAAAAAAAATAAACACATTAATAAAAAAAAGAAGAAGGTTTTGTACTTACAAGGAAAAATGAAAAAAAACCTTAAGACCAGGAGTCAGGTAAGAGGAGCCCCAGCTGGAACTTTCTGGAACTACACTCCGCCCCAGGTCATCCTATGCGCAAGCTCCTCCCGGGAGCGAGATGGACTCGAAGGGTCAGCGGCACCAGGGCCTGGCTCGGCACCGAGCCCCTGAACCCCACGATCGTCAAGGGGGCCTGTGGACGTGCCGCAAGGCGCCATATGGCTGATGACTCCTAATCAGATGAGCTCACGCTGGTTGCGTGTGTCTGCACTGCCCCGAATTGATTGAAGGCTTCGGTTCCCCAGAAACCGCACGGTGGGTGCAGCCATTGAATTCAGCTGTCACCGAGCCTGAGCCAGATGCAGCGTGGGACGGGGCGCGCTTCTAGGCGGCCGCTCCGAGGACGGGGTGAGGCCGGGCGTGGGTCAGCCTGCGCTCTTCAGCGGGGGCAGCCAGATGGCCCGTGGCAGCTGCTGGCAGGGCTCTAAGTCCTCAGCCCATTGCTTTCAGCCCTCCCCGCCCGGCTCCCCACCTAAGAGCTGGTTTGGGTGGAGGAGGTGAGCCAGGGCGGGGAGGAGGGGCTGCCGTGGCCCAGCTCCTGGGAGCTGCCTGCTTTGGGACCTGGGACCCCATGGCTGCACTCGCCACGTTCCCCATGAGCCAGGGCTGCCTCCATCACCCTGAAGCTGGAGACTAGAGCTGCTGCCCAGACGGCAGCCACAAGCCAGAGAGGAAGGGAGAGGGAGAGAGAGATAGAAACATCGATGATGAGAGAGAATCATGAATCAGCTGCCTCCTGCACGCCCCCTACTGGGGATCGAGCCCACAACCCGGGCAGGTGCCCTTGACCAGGAATTGAATCTAGGACCCTTCGGTCCACAGGTCGACGCTCAACCACTGAGCCACACTAGCCGGCCGGGCAAAGCTAAGCTTGTTTTCATGCCGACGTCGGGGGCTGTGCGCTTGGAACCAGCGCCTCTTGCGTGGATGGACGACTCGTGCTGGCGCCCCACACCGGCCACCCCCTGCCCAGCCCCGGGAGCCTCTGGGAGCCTCTGGCTCTCCCTGGACGAGCCGGCCCGTATTTGCAATGACTTCTCTGACCCCGGCACTTCCTCCCCGCAGAGAGGGGCTCTGCAGGCAGGGCCGCTGTTTGGATAAGCGGGTGAGTCACAGTGCGATCAGGCGCCTCTCTGATGTGCAGAGAGCAGCTCACTGTGGGCTCCGGCTGCACCCCCTGCCTCGGGGGGACCCCGCAGAGCCTCAGGCCGCCTGTCTGCAGGAAAAGGGCGTCTCTGGGGCGGGAGATGACTCCTGGTCTGTTCCCATCCCCGGTCGAGGGCCGGGAGAGAATAATGATTAACTCTGCTTTCCTTTCCCGGGTTGCTTTGGCAAAGACGCCCGGCATCTCCCTTTTGTTCTGCTTGAGGAAGTCCTATCAGAAGGGAAGATTTCATCAGGACGGATAAGCCCTGTGTCCAGGGGATCCGGGCCTCCCCCGGGGCCGGCCCGCCCCCTCCCTGCGCACCAGTCCCCACGGCTCCAGGCGCGCCTGGCACGGGGTCCCGGGCAGCCTACAACACAGGCTTTGTTTGGGGAAGCCTGGGGAGGCTGCTGGCTACGGAGAAGTTCCTCTGTGGACCAGGCCTGTCCGTGACATCTGGCGTCTCTCCCAGGAACCCCCCTCCCTCCCTCCCTCCTCCAACAGAATTTTGAATGAATTAATGGAATTATAGTCCTTTGAATTCGCCTGACAATTCTCCTCTCCCAGGCTCAGATCACATTGGCCACTCCGTGTGTCTAGATGACTCCACGGTTTTGACTAATATCCCTGGCGGAGATCCACATGAACGTTTCCCCGGAAAAGGGGGGCTCCCGCAGGACCCGCCATTCTCGCATCCGCATTTACTGGGTCTTGACCCTGCGCCATGCGCTGCCCTGGGCATTTTATATTCAGTTTTAAAAATTTATTTTATTATTATTATTATTATTATTATTATTATTATGTTAATCCTCCCCCGAGGATATTTTTCCATTGATTTTTAGAGAGAGTGGAAGGGAGAGAGAGAGAGACAGAGAGAAACACCAATGTGAGAGAGACACATAAGATTAGTTGCCTCCTGCACGTGCCCTGTCCAGGGCCCGGGCTGGGGAGGAGCCTGGTATGGGCCCTTGACCGGAATCGAACCCGGGACCCTTTGGTCCACAAACCGGCTAGGGCCTGACTGTATGTTCGCAACCACACACGGTCAAGACCAGCTGATGGCAGCATCTGCAGATGTCACACCGACTAGGTCTCACCAAGATGTATTTCTTGCTTCTCCACTGGCACGATGCTAGCTTTGTGGCAAGGTGGTCCCAGGAATAGAGCTGGCCTGTGGACACACCATGCTTTTTCACCCTAAACTGTTCCGTAAGCTAAAATAGGTCATACCATCGACTCCACCCTGACTCAAATATTGTGATTGTCACGGTGCCCAGAATTGGAAAGAGCCGGAATTTAAATCTTTCAATACGCCGCCCACTCCTTTACCCTCCCTGCGACTTTCCCGGGCGTGGCTCCGTGGTTGAGCCATGACCTATGAACCAGGAGGTCATGGTTCGATTCCCCGTCAGGGCACATGCCCGGGCTGTGGGCTCCATCCTCAGTGGGCGGCGTGCTGGAGGCAGCTAATCAATGATTTATCATTGATGTTTCTATCTCTCCCGCTCCCTTCCTCTATGAAATCAATAATAAAAAATATATATAGCCCTGGCCGGCTTGGGTCAGTGGATGGAGCGTCAGCCTGTGGACTGGAGGGTCCCAGGTTCGATTCCGGCCAACGGCACATGCCTGGGTTGCGGGCTCGATCCCCAGTGGGGGGCGTGCAGGAGGCAGCTGATCCATGATTCCCTCTCATCATTGATGTTTCTCCCCCCTCTCCCTTCCTCTCTGAAATCAATAACGACATATATTTTTAAAAATACATATAAAAGTATTGGCTCAATAAACTAAACTAAGACAGAATCCTGCCATGTCTGTGCCCAGGCTGCCGTCCCCATCACTAGCTCCGACCAGCGCCCCAGGCTTCCACCCCCAAGACCCCGCTTTTGTCCTCAGGTGCCCGCGGGATTCTCACAGGTCTCCCTGGCCATCGCCGAGCGAGCGGGGCCGGCGCAGACTTGGCCGTGGAGCCGGCACAGACAGGCTCTCAGTCCCGGACATGGTATTCCCTTACACCCCCCTGAACCGGCCGCCGGAACTGGGTCAGCCCTGTGAATGGCCCTCAGTCTCGCACAGAGCGGGGCGTGTGTGAAAGTTCAGGCCGGGCCGGTGGGAACCCCGCACCCCCGCCTACCCCAGCCCCCGCTCCCCTCCGTCCCGGCTCCGCAGCCTCTGTGTTCATCGCTGGGTCATCACAGAGAGCAGGCGGCTTACGCAGAGGGTAGTCCGGTGACACAGCCTGAGGTCACTGCCAAGTGGCTTTTAGAGCCTTGGTTTCCTCTTCCAGGTTTTCTGAAGTTACCGAACAAGGCGCCCGATTCAGAGCCACTGAGAACATTCTAGCCTTTTTCTTTTCTTTGTCTTTTCTTTCCCTGTTGTCCCCACAAGGCAGGAGGCCGCAGGTGGGAGTCTCAGCTTGTTATTCTCAAGTGAGTTACGTCCTTTTGCTCAGGACGTAACTAGAATACATTGTTGTTGTTGTTTTTTTAAATATATATATTTCTATTGATTTCAGAGAGGAATGGAGAGGAGAGAGAGAGATAGAAACATCACTGAGGAGAGAGAATCATGGATCGGCCGCCTCCTGCACGCCCCACACTGGGGATCGAACCCGCCACCCGGGCCTGTGGCCTGACCAGGAATGGAATCATGACCTCCGGGTTCATAGGTCGACGCTCACCCCCTGAGCCACACGGGCCGGGCAAATCTTCTTAATTTTACTTAAATCACTTGGGATTCTGTACTTCATACAGGGTCTGGATACTGGTGAATACCGGAGGGACAGGAAAGGCCCCGTGTTAGGACCCAAAGTGGGTGTGTTCAACTCCCAGTTCGACCAGGAAGTGTTCCCAGAGAGGCCACTGCTGTCTTGACTTTAGTTTGCTCACCTGTAAAATGAAACTAGTAGGAGGTGCGTACATCACAAAGGTGTGAGCGCTCAAAAATAAAAAAAAAAAGTGAGGATTCAGCAAGGTAATGAAACTCAACAACTTTTGTAAACTGCGATGTTAGGCAGATAAAAAAATAGTCATTGTTTATAGATAGCGGATAGTAGGAGTACAGACAGGATTGCGGTTCGATTCCCGGTCAGGGCACCTGCCTGGGTTGTGGGCTCGATCCCCAGTGTGGGGCGTGCAGGAGGTAGCTGATCCATGATTCTCTCTCATCATTGACGTTTCTATCTCTCTCTCCCTTTCCCTTTCTCTTTGAAATCAATAAAAATATATTTAAGAAGAAAATAAAATGCAAGGGTTGAGGTCCCCCCTGACTGCAGCTTTTGTGCGAGGGAAGCCTGCCTGGGTTGCATCGATCGTAGGAACCCCAGAGAGAGATCTATGAGCCCGTGAGCCTCCTTGCTTTCTTATGCTTGCTGGTGTGTTTGGCTCCGGGCAGATCAACTCCTTCCCAGCTTCTTTCTCTTCCTTTTCCGTCCCCCTTTCTTTTCTGAGTATTTGTGTCTCCCCAGCCACACGTTATCTAAATCCCACTTAAGATAAACAGGAAAAGGGACTTAGGAGTCAGAGTGGAAAAGTCCTTGAAACTTTCAACTCCAAGTATGAAGACAAAAGGGCTTTGGGTAGGAAACAAACAAACAAACAAAAAAAGTGCAGAGAGATTTCTAAGAACTGCATGTTGCATAATATTTGCAAATATATCACCTAAGTGTGTCAACCACCAGAAGCACCTTTGTGGAGAGCTAGGGAGATATTCCTACCCCAAGGCATAAAGGACACGTTGGAAAGGTCTGGCATGTTACATTTTTCATGTAAGATTAAAATTTGGGCCCGGCCGGCGTGGCTCAGCGGTTGAGCGTCGACCTATGAACCAGGAGGTCACGGTTGGATTCCGGTCAAGGGCACATGCCCGGGTTGCAGGCTCCATCCCCAGTAGGGGGCGTGCAGGAGGCAGCCAATGGATGACGTTTCTCTCTCCTCAATGTTTCTCTCTCTCTATCCCATTCCCGTCCGTCTCTCGCTCAAAAAATTAATAAAAACATATTAAAAAAAAAAGAAAAGAATCCAGAACAGCCAGGCATCCAGCTGTCTAGCCACAGAGCTTTCTCTTTTGTCTTGAAAGTGCATCCTTTGGGGAACCAGAAACCGTTGTGATCAATCGGGGGACTAAGCAGAGGTCATTGTCCCCCAGGCCTTGCTTATCTCTCTGGACCACACCAGAGGCTGCTCGTAACCTCAGGGCTGCCCGGGCCTCACTTTTCTCCGGGGACACTTAAGTCTAGAAGCGGGAAGAAAAGAAATACGTTAAGGTGAGCTTGCTCCGCACGCTCATAAGCTACTGTTTCGGGGCCTGCAAACCCAGATGGGAAAATATTCTTTGTGCCATTGCCTGAGATTTCCCTAAAAGCTCTGCCAGGGCCCCCGGGGTGGCGTCAACAAGCCCAGCGCCCGCCCGGGGAGCGGGGTACCAGGGGCAGCTACTGACAGGCAGGCTGGGAGGCCTGCGTGGAGGGCGCGTCCATCAGCCGACAAGCACCAACGCGTTGGTCTGCGCCTGGCTCCGGGATGCACGCTAAGTGCCCATGAGTCTGCTTCCTGCCCAAGACCAGAGCCGCCGTCTGACGCGTGGGGTTCCTCCCCTGCCTGGCTGTTTGTCACCCTTAACAGCGGCCACAGCCACAGGGACCCCCTCCGGGAGGGCCTGGGGCCCTGGGGCCTTGGGAGGTCAATGAATATCGGGTGACTGACAGCCTCCACTGCCTGTCTTGTTTATTCCAGAGGGAGCCCGCCCCCCCTTCCCGCTGAAATCGTGGGACAATCGACAGAGACCGATGGTCTGTGGGGGGAGGGGCGCTCTGCTCCATTTGGCCTTCCCGGCCCAGTCCCAGCTGTGGCTTCACTGAATTTGCAGGACAGAGTAAGTGGCCTCCAACAGGCACCCCCTCCCCCGGGCACCAGGCCCTGGCGCTCTCCTCCTGTCCTCCCTCCTTCCCTCCCCCACCGAGCAAGAGGGAGAGGGGAACCCCCACGTGGGTGTGGGGTTATGGCCTCCAGTTTCACACCGGCCTGGAGGGGCCCAGCTAACGTTTCAGCGTCAGCAGATGTGCTTCTGAGGATGCGACGCTGCTGAGTTCCGGAGGCCGTGGGGCGGGACCGCACAGGGAGGGTGCGGGGCGGCGGGGCCCAGTGCAGACACACCTGCCTCCGTGGTCATGCAGCCTTCGCCTCCATTCAGGTGTATTTTTGTATAAAAAAATGTGCAAGTCACAGCCCGGCTGGTGTCGCTCAGTGGTTGAGCATCGACTTCTGAACCAGGAGGTCACGGTTCGATTCCCGGTCAAGGGCACATGCCTGGGGTTGTGGGCTCCATCCTCAGTGTGGGGTGTGCAGGAGGCAGCCAGGTCATGATTCTCTCTCATCATTGATGTTTCTCTCCCCCTCTCCCTTCCTCTCTGAAATCAATAAAAATATATTTTAAAAAAAAGATATGAGCTGAGCGATTACAGGGGAAACTGGGGTTCCTTCCTCCCACAAACAACCAGGGGGAACCCAGGGACTGTCACAGAGCTCTGGGGATCCCCAGAGTCTGACAACCTCTGGTGTAGAGTGAGCCCCTCAATACAACAAAGGGGAAAAGCTAGGTCTGCCGGTCACAGAAACAGTTAGTGATGAGATGCGACCTGCGTCCTCCCGGACCCTGGTCGGGGCGCGTGTGCAGGAGGCAACCCATTCATGTGTATCTCTCTCACATCGATGTTTCTCTCTGTCTCTCCCTCTCTCTTCCCCTCTCTCTAAAAATCAAGGGAAAAAATATCCTCGGGGGAGGATGAAAAAAAAATAAATGAAAAGAAAGAAAAATTAAAACAGAAAAACAGCCCTGCAGATTGAGATCTGATTTTTGCAAAGATCTGGGGGTTTGCAAAGGATTGGGGGTTTGCAAAAACTATATATATATATATTTTTTACTGATTTCAGAGAGGGAGAGAGAGATAGAAGCATCCATGATGAGAGAGAACCATGGATCGGCTGCCTCCTGCACGCCCCACACTGGGGATGGAGCCCGAAACCCGGACATGTGCCCTGAGCGGGAATCGAACCCTGACCTCCTGGTTCTTAGGTCGACGCTCAACCACTGAGCCACGCCGGCCGGGGCACCCGTGTGACAGCGGCTTAGCCTTCTCTGCTGGCTACGTAGAGTCCCGCGTGGGTGTGGGAACGAGGCTCCCACGTCCCCCACAGACATCGGCGTTCCTTCCTGGCCCACTTTCTACTTGTCCTCGTTCCAGCTCCTGTCCCAGGAGAGGAGCTCCGTCCGGGTAAAGACGCTACGGAAAAGCCACTGAAGGAATCGCCCGCCACGGAAAAGGCACAGGAGGAATCGCCCGGGGAAGGCGACTGCGCTGGGGAGGGAGCAGGGCGAGCTGGTCTTGAGCGGAGGCCAGAGCGTTAAGTCAGCCTCATGTTCGCGCGTCAGTTCTTGGAAAATGAGCCGCGGAGCCAGGACCCGAGCTGGCTCCTGAGGCTGTGCTCACCGATAAGGGGGGTCTCAGCCACGGAGCCCAGGATGGCGAGCAGGCCCGCCGCCTGCACATCTGGTTCCCATCACCGCATCTCGGAGTCATCGCCATCACCCCTCTCCCGCGGGGCTGCTCTCCCCGGAGCCGGAGCAGATGTGCGCTCTCGGGACCGCGCTGGGGGCCGGCAGCAGGGGCTCCGAACGTTTCAATCACTTACTCCTTCATTTATCCGCACGGACCTACTGTGTGCCAGGCGCTATGCTTTACAAACAGTCAAGGCCCCTGATCTCATGGCAGCCACTTTTAAAAAATATTATTTTTATTGATTTCAGAGAGGAAGGGAGAGGGAGAGAGAGAGAGAGAAACCTCAGTGATGAGAGAGAATCATGGATCGGCTGCCTCCTGCACGCCCCACACTGGGGATCAAGCCCGCTACCTGGGCAAGTGCCCTGCCAGGGAATCTAACCGCGACCTCTTGGTTCAGAGGTCGATGCTCAAGCACTGAGCCACACCAGCCAGGCTTTCAACACAATCTTATAATCATCGCTCAGGGCGGTTTTCTTTTTCAATGAAATCGGAGAAGAAACGAGGTATAAAATGCCTGCCTTTTATCTGCATCTGTACTGTGACCTTGACCAGGGTCTTGCTTTCTTCACGGAATGTGTCCTCATTCAGGGACCGAGGCGCCGGGAACTCGGTCCTGGGCCGGCCTTGGTCGCAGTTCTGGGAACGTTGCCTCCCTTTCCTCTTCTCAGTAACACTCAGCGCGATTTCTACCCTCCCTCTCGGCTCTGGAGTTCCTTGAATGCGTGACGTAGGCTGTGTTCACGGAGCGGGAAGTCCTGTGTCCCGCATGGCCGTGGTCCCAGAAGGGCCCGCCCCCCCCTCCTCAGGCCCGTGCAGGCCGGGCCTCTGGTTTCCGTCAGCGGCAATTGTGGGCTTCCTGCCACGTGCCCCGTAAACCCAGTGTCAGCAGCCAAATGTGGAAAAAGGGGGGCAGCCAGCCTGCAGGAGGCCGGATGGACAAGCCCACCACCGCGACTGCCTCCTGGTCTGCAGGCTGCGGCACGGGAGCCCCTGGCCCGTCTCCACACCCACCCGCAGGCCAGGTCTGCCCTACGTGAGGCCCCGACCAGCAAGGGCCCTGTGTCCCCACCTCCTGTGCCTTCATGTGTGTAGGATGCTGGGCCCCAGGGGGGTAGGGTCATGTGTAAAGGACACCAGCCGGTGCCCCACCCCCAGCCCTCACATCAAAGCCGGGGCTCCCAGAGCCAGCACCCCCTGAGGATGTCCTACCAGCAGCCCCGGGTCGGAGTCCACGAGAACTGTTCACGCAGAGGCCGCCCTGCATCCTACAACTCAAAATGGGAGCCTTTGCAAGGGCAGTGGCTGATGAAAAACATGCAGGAGACGGAACGCAGAAACAGCTTGGCTAACCCTGCAAATGCCGTGGGAAGACCGCGGTGTGGCCCGGCCGGCGTGGCTCCGTGGTTGAGCTTCGACCTAGGACCCAGGAGGTCACGGTTCGATTCCCAGTCAGGGCACCTGCCTGGATTGCTGGCTCGATCCCCAGTGTGGGGCGTGCAGGAGGCAGCCGATCCATGATTCTCTCTTATCATTGATGTTCCTATTTCTCTCTCCCTTTCCCTTCCTCTCTCTGAAATCAATAAAAATGTATATGTACAAAAAATCTGCTCACTGATACCTTTCTTCACGGAAGGGACGCAAGGCCTCTGTGTCCTCATTCAGGGACCGAGGCGCCGGGAACTTGGTCGTGGGCCGGCCTTGGTCGCAGTTCTGGGAACGTTGCCTCCCTTTCCTCTTCTCAGTAACACTCAGCGCGATTTCTACCCTCCCTCTCGGCTCTGGAGTTCCTTGAATGCATGACGTAGGCTGTGTTCACGGAGCAGGAAGTCCTGTGTCCCGCGTGGCCATGGCACCTCCCTCCCTCCTTTGTCCTTCCCTCAGATGCCTTCTTTTTTTTTTTTTTAAATATATTTTATTGATTTTTTAAAGAGAGGAAGGAAGAGGGATAGAGAGTTAGAAACATCGATGAGAGAGAAACATCGATCAGCTGCCTCCTGCACACCCCCTACTGGGGATGTGCCTGCAACCAAGGTACATGCCCTTGACCAGAATTGAACCCGGAACCCTTGAGTCCGCAGGCCGACGCTCTATCCACCGAGCCAAACTGGCTAGGGCCCTCAGATGCCTTCTGCTCTGTGACAGCCGCATACGCGCTGGCGAGGGCGGTGGGGTTTCTATGGCGTCCTTCCTCCTTCGAAGGGAAGAGGGACTCACACTTCTGGAGGGTGTTGCATCATCTCAGTGAATTCTACCAGCGACGCCTGAGGCAGCCCCACCGGTTCATAGGTGGACGCTCAACCACGGAGCCACGCCGGCCGGGCAAAATCCCCGGGAACTTTAAACAAGAGGGTTTATTGGGTGGGATTCAGCACAGAGAGGTAAGAAAGGCGACGGGTCCTCATCAGCCACCGAGCCTGCAGGGCCCCAAGGATCATGAACTCGGAGCCTCGCTGAGCTGGTCTCACGTGGAGTCAATGAAAACAAAAGCAACAACCTCAGACCGAGCTGGGGGTCAGGGGTCACTGGGAGGCCTCATGTTACAGTATTAATATTTTCCAAGGACAGAGGAAAACATGCCAGGCAAGAGAGGCGATGAAGGAGGGCTCTTTCAGCTCAGATCCTCACGGTCATGTCCACCCAGCTCCCCAGGCCACCCCCAGGTGGGGTCGAGAGCTGCACTGGAGGGGGAGGGGGCACTGAGAGGGGGAGGAGGGGACCAAGGCTTTGGGTCATGCTCAAGGGTGGGGGCTGGGAACACAGGTCTAGGAATAATATTAAGAATCAGATCTCCATCTTGGCTCCACTGGCTTCTTCTTCGGGTCTTATCTCTAATGAGTAAACTCAGTTTCCCGAGGGGTGGCCTGGGGCGGGGACCCAACCTGCCGGAGACCTGTGTCTAGGACCCGAGACAGAGCCTCCAACCTGGGCCTGTGCCCTGACTGGGAATCGAACCCTGACCTCCTGGTTCATAGGTGGACGCTCAACCACTGAGCCACACCGGCCGGGCCAAGACGCCATGTTGATGGCCTCTCTAATGCAGGTGGATTGAGCAAACAGCGCAGGGAGGTGCTCCCCTGGGTTTCTCGGTCTTTTCCCCTTTCCTTTGTCTTTAAACTGTTGCGTGGCAGCCTCAGGGGCGTCCCACCCAGAACGCGGAGCCCAAGGTCTCGCCGAGGCCCCCCCCCCAGCAGATGGGTTCCTTCCTCGCGGAGCTCGGCTCGCTCAAGGCTCACGCCCTCCGCCTCTCGCATCAGAAACCTCTGAGCAGGACAAACCCACATTCTTTCTAGGTGAGGTCGCAAGTTCCAACGGATGAAAACAGTCTGTAACACATGTGCTAGAAGAGTTTGAAAACAGGGCTGACCTGGAAGGCACGCAGGGAGGGGGAGGTTTGCAAGGCGGGTCTTTGCTGAGAGAGGAGGCTTGCTTCAGTTGCTCTCGGAGATCCCTGGGCCCGATCCTCGAGAGATGTGCTTTTTTCATTTCTTCTCCCAGGAGGAGAAATCTCCCTTCCGGGCTCCTACTCCCATCCTGCGGGCCCCCAGGGCCTAGCCCCGGGGTGACCTGCAACCCCCCCTCTCCTCCTCCCCCGAATCCTGTGTGTTCTTCCTTTGGTACTTAATCATCTAAAGCAGGGGTTCTCAACCTTCCTCATGCCGCGACCCTTTAATACGGTTCCTCATGTTGTGGTTGCCCCCAACCATAAAATTATTTTCGTTGCTACTTCATAACTGTAATGTTGCTACTGTTATGAATCGTCATGTAAATATCTGCTATGCAAGATGTATTTTCATTGTTACAAATTGAACATCATTAAAGCATAGTGATGAATCACAAAAACAATATGTAATTATAGATGTGTTTTCCGATGGTCTTCAGCGACCCCTGTGAAAGGGTCATTCGACCCCCAAAGGGGTCGCGACCCACAGGTTGAGAACCGCTGATCTAAGATTTTATGTGGCATCTACTTATCTTCCACAGAAGATTGTGAGCTATTAGAAGACTAACAGATTTTTTAAAAAATATGTTTTTATTGGTTTTAGAGAGAGAGAGAGAAACAGAAACAATGATGAGAGAGAATCATGCATCGGCTGCCTCCTGCACGCCCCACACTGGGGATCTAGCCTGCACCCTGGACATGTGCCCTGATCAGGAATCGAACCGTGCCCTCCTGGTTCATAGGTTGACGCTCAACCATGGAGCCACGCCGGCCGGGCTATATGCCTTGTCATTCAAAAAGATGAAATGCATGAGAGAGCAGGGGATATACCTAATAGTCCTTCCCCCCCACCCCCCACCCCCGCTCCAGCCATGCGATGCAGCAGGCACTCCGCCGTGCTACTCAACGCACATCCCTAGGAAGAAAAGAGTGAGTGCTGACGGGATACGTGAACTTTTAACCTTCAAAACACTGTGAACTGACAGTTAATTACCATTATTTCGCGGAGGAGAGAAATGCGACTTCAGGGCCCACGGTGTTTTGCGCGATGACCTTGTGATTCACCCTCGTGACCCTGCCATTCACCCTGGGCTTCTGCAGGGTTTACACTAAGCAGCCAGTGTGTGTTGGTGTAAATATCAGAGGCTTGTCCTGACGGCTGTCCAGGGTGTTCCCCGGGAAAAGCTACAGGCAACCTCGTCCTTATCCTAATCCTCACTCAAAACTCACAAGCTCTGTCTTTTGCACATGGTTTGAATTTGCCATTAAGATAAACCAATTTGCCCGGCTGGCGTGGCTCAGTGGTTGGGCGTCGGCCTATAAACCAGGAGGTCACAGTTCGATTCCCTGTCGGGGCACATGCCCGGGTTTCAGGCTCGATGCCCAGTGTGGGGTGTGCAGGAGGCAGCCGATACATGATTCTCTCTCATCATGGATGTTTCTCTCTCTCTCTCTCTCTATCTCTCCCTCTTCCTTCCTCTCCGAAAGCAATAAAAAATAGCCTATATAATAAAAGGGTAATATGCAAATTGACCCTAACAGCAGAACGACCAGAACGACCGCTCGACCAGTCAGTATGAGGTGCACTGACCGCCTCTCGGTCCCTCTCCCTGGCTGTCAGGCTCCCATCGCCAGATGGCGAATGGGGAACTGGGGTTGGGTGGTGGTGGTGGTGGGGGGCCGGCTGCCGGGAGCCGGGGAAGATGGCTCTGATCGCAGGCCAGGCCTAGGGACCATAGGTGTGTATGAATTTTGTGCGCCGGGCCTCTAGTATATATATATAAAAAAGATAAATGAATGTCATCCAATTAAAACAAACCTTAGGAGCCACCAGGCCATAGGGGAGGTGCTGAGACAGTGGTCGCTGAAACTAATCTTCCGGCCATGGATGGCAACACGTCACTATACAGACGCTGGTCCAGTGAGAGAAGAGAGGACCCTTGGCCTCAGCCAATCAGCTGGAGGGTTGGGGGCTCTGTGGGAGGAGCCACAGAATGTGACAGCTGCCATGTCCCGCAGCTGAGGGACTTCAGGGGGCGTGGATTCTCTAGGATTTCATGAGTCACCCTCATGCCTCTGATAGTGTTTTCCTGAGCGGGAAGTCAGGGAGGGGGGAGGGGACGGTGGGAAGAAAAGCACCAAACCTGCAGTCACTTCCTGCCCCGACCCAGTCTTCTTCCCACGTGGGAGCCTCGCTGTGCCTGTCCCTCCTCTGCAAGGTGTGGAGACCAACAGTGTCCCCCACATGGACTTTTTCTTTTTTTAATTTATTTATTTTGTTTAAAATATATTTTTATTGATTTCAGAGAGGAAGGGAGGGGGAGAGAGAGATAGAAACATCAGCGATGAGAGAGAATCATTGATTGGCAGCCTCCTGCATGCCCCCCACTGGGGTCGAACCGTGGCCTCCTGGTTTGTAGGTTGACACTCAACCACTGGACCACGCCGGCTGGACAAGGAGGTGGTTCTGATGTAAAGGAAAGATATCAAGACAGATGTGAGAACATAAGAAATTTACAGTGAGATTAAAAAATATTTGTAGAGATTTGCTATTGCAATCACATTTTTTGAAGATGCCAAGGCTGTTAATTTTTAAAGAAATGGTGGTGAAATACACATAACATAAAGTTTACCATATCTGAGAAATCATTGCTAAGTCCAATATTATGAACCTTTCCCCCCTCTGTTTATTCTACGAGTTTATAGTTTTAACTCTTCCACTTAGATTTTTGGCCCATTTTGAGTTAATTTTTGTATATGGTATATGTTAGGGTCCTACTACATGCTTTTGTTTGTAGATATCCAGTTGTCCCAGCACCATTTTTTCCCTTAGTATATATATATATAAAAGCCTAAGCGACCGTCCGACTGTTTGCCCATCCGACCGGCAGCTATGACGTGCAATGACCACCAGGGGGCAGACACTTAACGCAGGAGCTGCCAAGCTTTGGTGACTTGGCAGCTGTGGTTCTTGGGTGACGCAGCCAGAACCAGAGAGGAGGGAGCTGGTTTTGGCCTAATCCCCGCAGGCCCGGCCGAGGAACCCCACTGGTGCACGAATCCGTGCACCAGGCCTCTAGTATTTTTATAATTCTTTATTGTTGAAAGTATTACATATGCCCCCTTTTCTCCCATTGCCCCCCTCCAGCCGGCCCCTGCCCCCCGCAATCACATTCTTCCTCTTCACGTCTGACCGGCCGGAGGAGCGGTAACTGGGTTACCAGAACAGAGAGGCCTTCCGAGCGGAATGGCTGCCCCGTCCATCACTCTGCCCCGCCCTCTGGGGTCCTCCCAGTTCCCCGGGCTTGGAAAGTAGGCCAACCTGACTGACCGGCTGCTCCGGTGTCCAAAGTGACCCAACGAAAGCCTCTCCCTCCCAGCAGGGAACAGCAGGAGCGCAGAATTCCTCAGCTCCTCGCCTGCTTTTCTCAGTGGATGGGGAGGAACTTATCTGGCAGATGGGAGAACTGAACCAGGACCTCTTGGTTCCTGGGCCGATGCTCAACCACTGAGCCTCCCTGGCCAGGCTGTGTGGTCCTTTGTTCCTGGTCAGATTCAAGAGGTGTGAGAAGGGACCAGGACAGCCGGTGGGTGGGTGTTGCCAAAACGCCTGGCACTGTGTCATGTGGGGTGGCCAGAGGGGCAGGGAGCCATGAAACCCACGGGATTTATAGCTGGGGTCGGGGAGAGGACGTGGCTACTATTACCACCTCTAGCAGCAAAGAGAGGGCTCACAGCAGGGTCCTGGGAGCCTCGGGGCTCCCCCACCGCCTGCTGGGGTGCCTCTTAGAAAGGGTGCCGCCCCCCCCCGCCCCCCCCCAGTGTGTGCCTGGGAGGGGGAACCAGCGTCTGGCCTCCTGTTACTTGTTAATCACTTGAAAGGAGAAGTCTTCGGACTTTTTTCTTCCAGCTGAAGCAAGGTTAACCACATTTCGATGTTCCCCAACCAGAGAGAAGTGCCTGTCGGAGGTTTTCCGTGTTTGCGGATGTTTTATTTGGAGAGGTCGGGGCCTGCGAGGAGTTCTGTTTGGAACGTCTCCCTCAGCCAGGAAGCAGGAGGCCTGGTAGCGGCAAAACCCGCCTGCAATTTCTACAATTGTGGTAAAATACATAGAACGGAAAATGTACCATTTTTGTTTTTTAAAAATATATTTTTTATTGATGTCAGAGAGGAAGGGAGAGAGAGAAACACCAAGGAGGAGAGAGAATCCTGGATCGGCTGCCTCCTGCACGCCCCACACTGGGGATCCAGCCCGCAACCCGGGCGGGTGCCCCGACCGGGAATCGAACCGTGACCTCCTGGTTCCTAGGCCGATGCTCAACCACTGAGCCACGCCAGCCGGGCTGTGGTTGGATTTGTACATTTTGCTTAATTTTTCCTGAAGTCACCCTGGTCCTAGGTGTCCTCCCTGCCCTGGCCTGGAATGCCAGCACCTTCTGCCGTGTTTGTCCTTCACACACATGTGCACGTTGGCCTGGCAGGGCCACACGTGTGCCGCTCGCAATCCGTGGAGATGTGCGGATCCATCAGATCATCCTGTTTAGAGAGAAACTGGATCCTGAGCAGCAAACCCATGGATCATCCATGTGCATTTTCAATGTCCTTTCCTCCCCTGGTACCCAGAGCCGCTCCTCGGGACAATGGGGAACAGAGGCCCCTGCCCCTGGGCCCTGCCAGGGGCCTCCCGGCGCTTGGGCTCTGAGGGAGACGGGGCAGAGCAGCTGGAGGGACAGGCTGGGTCTGGGGAGGGGAGATATCGGGGAGACACTGAGTCATGAGCCACGGTGCCCTTGCCAGCACCAGGGAGGCGGGGGGAGGGTTAGCCCCTGACGCCCCAGAAGGACCACCGTGGAAGGTGGTTTCCCATGACCACGGCCTGTCCGGAGCCCGCCCCGTCCTCTGTGTCTGCCTTTCCCATTCCCTGGGCAGGGGCTGGGGCTGGGGGGGTGTTTGGGTTGGCACCGGTTGGAGCTGAACTCATCCACTTCGAAGCGCAGCGTTGGGGCTGCCCCGTATGGAAAACAGACAGATTTTTGCCTACGAATGGCTGTCTTTCCCTTTTATTCTCCAGGAAAACACACATGAGCCAAGAGCCCGTGGCTCGGGTCCAGATAAAACAGCGTGACGCGGTGGCCACGGCCGCAGACTCATGGGAATCGGGCCTAAATGACCGCGTGTAAACAGTGGCCTGGTGCCAACCCAGCGGACTTCTAGCAAACAGCCTCCCGCCACATGTGGGAGCGGAGGCTGGGAAGAGCCCCGCGTGGGCTCCTGGCCACTCGCGCTGGGCGGCCAGCTCCCTGCCACCATTCTCGGGGACGGGGTTTCTGTGTCGTTTTTTCTAATTAAAAAAAAAAATTATTTATTTTTTGGTTTTGTTTTGTTAATCCTCACCCGAGGATATTTCCCCCCATTGACTTTTAGAGAGAGTGGAAGGGAAGGAGAGAGACAGAGAGAGACACATCCATTGGTTGCCTCCTGCACGCGCCCCACACACCGGGGATCCGGCCTGCAACCGAGGCACGTGCCCTTGACCGGAATCGAAACTGGGGCCCTTTCGTCCACGGGGTGATGCCATAGCCACTGAGCCACACCGGCGAGGGCTCTGTGTTTTTGTTTGTTTGTTTTTATAAGCAACCCTTTCTTGCTGGCTTTCCTCATGGCCTCCCTGTGGTGGAGAGTCAGCTGGGAGGCACAGGCCCCTCCACCAGGCAGGGCTGAGGCCTTGTGGCAAAGAGGTTTCCAATCCCTCACCAGCTGGTCGGGACCAACGAGAGAGGACACACGGGCGTCCCCAGGGGGGTGCCCTGGCTTCCACACGCTTCCCAGCGAGATCCAGCTGATGTCCCCGTCTAAGGTCAAAGACAGATGACAGCCAGGCCCCTGGCTACACAGCTAGGCTCCTCGCTGCCCATCGGCCCTCGCCAGGTGGGGATCAGGAGATGCTGCTTCTGTCTTTGTGCTGCTGAGTCACTGGCCGTAGCGCCTCGGGGCCTGGGTCCCGCTGCGGGACTTTCCCACCGGCTCCTGCTGCCGAAGTGACGTCTCCCTGGGAGAAGCGGCTGGAAAGGGGAAGGAGGAGGCGGCGGCATCAGAGCGGGGCCCGTAGAGGCAGCTGGAGGACCCTCCGGGCTGGCCCCCGAGGCCTCGTCACCACGACCCAGGTGCTCACGGCGGGCCCGATGGTGTGTCTTTCTTGGCTTCTCACAAGGGCACCTGTGTCCTGAGAATAACATTCTCCGTCCCACGGGTTAGGCGGCCTGGGTGAGACTTGGCTCCTTTCAAGAAAAAGAGTCTGGCCCTGGCCGGTTTGGCTCCGTGGAAACAGCGTGGCCTGCGGAATGAAGGGTCTCGGGTTCGATTCCCGGTCAAGGGCACATGCCCGGGGTGTGGGCTCGATCCCCAGTAGGGAACCTGCAGGAGGCAGCCGATCCATGACTCTCTCTCATCACTGATGTTTCTATCTCTCTCTCCCTCTCCCTTCCTCTCTGAAATCAATAAAAATATATTAAAATTTAAAGAAAGAGTCTGAAGGCCACGGTGTTGGGAGCCCCCTCTCCAGGGCAGAGGAGTTGCTGACCAGAGAGTCCCCCCCACAGGAGAGAGGGTCCCCTGGCCAAACTGCCTCAGCGCTGACTCACCCCTCCTCCCCCCCTCCTCCCCTCTCCTTCCAGCCAAGCTGGGCTCTAGAACTGAGCTGCCCTCGGCTTCCGTACTCTGTGTGAGATGAGAAATGTATGACAGGTGTGTTCTTTGAGATTCCCGGATGAAAAGAACGAGAGTAACAAAACAAGCCATAAAAACAAAACAAAACCAGCAATGTGTTTGCCTTTCTCCAGCTTGATACCACTGGGAGTTGCTTCCCTGTTTCTAAACTCCTACAAATCAAAAAAGAAACATCAATGATGAGAAAGAATCATGGTCGCGGTTGGATTCCTGATCAGAGCACATGCCCGGGTTTTGTGTTTGATCCCCAGTGTGGGGCTTGCAAGAGGCTTAAATCTTTTTTTTTTTTTTAAATATATTTTTCTTGACTTCAGAGAGGCAGGAAGAGGGAGAGAGAAACATCCATGATGAGAGAGAATCATGGATCAGCTGCTTCCTGCATGCCCCCTACTGGAGATCGAGCCTGCAACCCGGGCATGTGCCCTGACAGGGAATTGAACCGTGACCTCCAGGTTCATAGGTTGACGTTCAACCAGTGAGCCACGCTGGCCGGACTCTAAATAACTTTTTAAATAAATTTTAAAAAATGAGGCACAGTGAGACGCACCTGGTGGGTGGGTGGGGGGTGTCCCTCAGCTTGTCAGGGACCCTTCGCTGGGCCTGGTGCAGCAGGAGGGAGCTGCCCAGGCCTCCAGGACACAGCATGGACCCGCAGCGCAAGGCTTCTCAGCCGCCTGGGGCTGGGCCTGGTGTGAGCTGCAGGAGCCGCTGAGCCTGGGAGGATGCCACCTGCTGAGTGAGGCTCCCCCAGGAGGGAAAGGGGGTCTGAGTGTCCCCCCGGCTTCTGCGCTCGGAGAGCCTGCATCCGCTTTGGAACCCCGAGATCTGTGTGCACACAGCCGCACCAGGGAGGCCGGGCCGAGGCGGTCGGGGCGGGCTGGAACCTGAGCCAACGCTACATAAATACATACATGCATGGCTGGAGCGGAATTTCTATTGTCCAAACACCCACGCTCCCAGCAGGTGAGATGTCCCGCAGGGCTCCGGGGAGATGGCCCCTTGGCTACAGGGCTTGCTCAGGCCTTGCCTGAGGGCCAGACGGCTACTCACCGCCCTCCAGCTGCCCAGCAGCTCTCAGCTTCCTCTCACCTGCTCTCTCCCGCCTCCACTTCCTCCATGCCCTCCCTCCCCCCATTAACCCTCTGCGGTCAAGGTCACGCCCCCATCGCTTACTGGAAATTCTTGGGCAGTGACAGATGACCTCTTCATGGCCAGATGCAATTTTTCAATTGACGTTATTGGGGTGAGCTTGGTTAATAAAATCAGACAGGTGTCAGGTGTGCCATTCTGTAACACAGCATCTGTATATTGTAGGGTGTGTTCCCCACCCCAGGCCAGATGCATTGCTATTTTTTTGTTAATCCTCACCCGAGGATATTTTCCCGTTGATGTTTAGAGAGAGTGGGAGGGAGGGGGCGAGACAAAGACAGAGAAACCTCGACGTGAGAGAGACACAGCGATTGGTTGTCTCCCACACATGCCCCCACCAGGGCTAGGGATTGAGCCTGCAACGGAGGTACGTGCCCTTGACCGGAATCGACCCCAAGACCCTTCGGTCCACAGGCCGACGCTCTGTCCACTGAGCCACACCGGCCAAGGGCAGGTGCCATTTGTAATGCTCGCTTCTTGAAAGCTCCTTAACGTCCCCATTAAATTCTCTCCGCCGCCGTCTTTGCTGGCGATTACCCTCAATGCAGCGTGAGTTCTTTATAAGATCCTTCACCCTCTGTTTCTTTTCGCCTCTTTTCTGTCTCCTTGGCAATCGCATCCACGCCAGAGGCGTCTCCTCTCTCAGTTGTGGGCCTCCCGGGCCTGGATTTCCCTCCCAAGTCAGAGTCTGCATTTTGGCCCGGCCGGTGTGGCTCAGTGGTTGAGCGTCGACCGATGAACCAGGAGGTCAGGGTTCGATTCCTGGTCAGGGCACATGCCCGGGTTATGTGCTCGATCCCCAGTGTGGGGTGTGCAGGAGGCAGCCGATCCATGATTCTCTCATCATTGATGTCTCTCTCTCTCTCCCTCTCCCTTCCTCTCTGAAATCAATAAAAATATATTTTAAAAAATAAAAAGAAAGAAAGAAAGAGATGCCCAAACCCGCGGAGAAGTTTTATAAAAGAGTTTATTTGAGTGGAACAGAGGATACGCCGGGATCACAACAGACTGAGAAGAACGCTTCCAGGAACTGGCCGCGTGCGGCTCACTTCATGCCTGTGGGATGAGGCCTCCTATATGTGTGTTCCCTCAACACACGGCGGGTTCCGGGAAGGGGGGGACAGCCACTGCCTCCTTCCACGGCGCATCGTGTCCTCCCGGCTCATCTGCGTGGTACGGTCGCCGGTGGAGGTGGGGTCCTTGTGGTGTCTCGAGAAGAGCCTTTTCGGGGACCCACCAGGGGGAGGAGGTCGGGTGGGTAAGATTTATTCGGGTGCAAACAGGAGGCTGCCCCCAGGTTCCCCCGGTCCCATCTCCGTCCGGCTCAGAAAGAAGACCAAGCTCGTCTTCATCGGGCCCAGAAACAGGGCCAGGGGCCAGGCATTTGGGACCAGCGGTTCAGTCCATGTGTCCGCCCGGATCCAGCTGGCTCAGTCTGCTCCTGGTCTGCCGTGGGCCCCAGGAGAGAGAGAGAGAGAGAGAGAGAGAGAGAGAGAGAGAGAGAGAGAG
>NW_005353435.1:1141966-1144066 GCF_000412655.1 Myotis brandtii
GGGGTGTGCAGGAGGCAGCCGATCCATGATTCTCTCATCATTGATGTCTCTCTCTCTCTCCCTCTCCCTTCCTCTCTGAAATCAATAAAAATATATTTTAAAAAATAAAAAGAAAGAAAGAAAGAGATGCCCAAACCCACGGAGAAGTTTTATAAAAGAGTTTATTTGAGTGGAACAGAGGATACGCCGGGATCACAACAGACTGAGAAGAACGCTTCCAGGAACTGGCCGCGTGCGGCTCACTTCATGCCTGTGGGATGAGGCCTCCTATATGTGTGTTCCCTCAACACACGGCGGGTTCCGGGAAGGGGGGGACAGCCACTGCCTCCTTCCACGGCACATCGTGTCCTCCCGGCTCATCTGCGTGGTACGGTTGCCGGTGGAAGTGGGGTCTTTGTGGTGTCTCGAGAAGAGCCTTTTCGGGGACCCACCAGGGGGAGGAGGTCGGGTGGGTAAGATTTATTCGGGTGCAAACAGGAGGCTGCCCCCAGGTTCCCCCGGTCCCATCTCCGTCCGGCTCAGAAAGAAGACCAAGCTCGTCTTCATCGGGCCCAGAAACAGGGCCAGGGGCCAGGCATTTGGGACCAGCGGTTCAGTCCATGTGTCCGCCCGGATCCAGCTGGCTCAGTCTGCTCCTGGTCTGCCGTGGGCCCCAGGAGAGAGAGAGAGAGAGAGAGAGAGAGAGATGGGCCCCGGGGAGAGAGAGAGAGAGAGAGAGAGAGAGAGAGAGAGAGAGAGAGAGCGCCGCATTGCTAAGTGCATTATATTATCACAGACAGGTGTCTCTTTTAAAAAAATATATTTTATTGATATTTTACAGAGAGGAAGGGAGAGGGATAGAGAGTCAGAAACACCGATCAGCTGCCTCCTGCACGCCCCCTACCGGGGTTATGCCCGCAACCAAGGTACATGCCCTTGACCGGAATGGAACCTGGGACCTTTCAGTCGGCAGGCCGACGATCTATTCACCGAGCCAAACCGGTCAGGGCAACAGGTGCCTCTTTAAACGAACCGAGCAACTTCCCACGCTTCCTGGGCTTGTGCCGGGTCCAGCCCTGACCAATCCATTTCCTGGATCTCCTGGGGCCCTGCGTCCCCTGTCCGACCCGATCCTTCTCCCAGGCTAGTGCACGGAATACAATATCCCAAACCACGTGCGTGTAACCCTATCGGCATCCTCAGGCGGCCACGTGGACAGATTCCGCCGTCTGTGAGAGCCCGCGTCGCCAGGCAGGTGCTCATGGAGACGGCTGGGCCACACACGGTTTTATAGCCGTTTTCCCCCAAATGCTCTGGGTCAGCCTCTGGGGAATGTGTTCCCTGGGGAGGGGAGAGGGGAGGTGGGGCAGGGGGCCCAGCACACCCGGCCAGGGGCCAGCAGGCCTGGTCCCAGTTCTTATCAGGAGCAACTGGTACCTCTCTCCCCGAGTAAACAGCCAGGGAGAGGGAAGGAAGTTCTCAGGCCACCTACAGAGTGTGGCTGAGCCCCTGCGGGCAGCGAGACCTGCCGGATTGCAGCGCAGGGCGAATATAAACACCTGGGATGTTCGCAGGGAGCGGCCGGGTCCCAGATGGGTCCACAGGGCTCCCCAGGGAGGGGAGGAGGGGTCGCCCTCCTGTGCGGCTTCTTGGGTCTCCTCCTGTCCTTTTTTTTTTCCCCCCTTTTTCTTCTTTTTCTTGGTGAAATACTCAACCCAGAACAGCTTGGTTTAGAGACGGTGTATGTGCCCCAGAGGGAAGGGTGGCTCTCACCACAGAGCGGGGGGTCCCCTTTCTTAAAAAACATTTTTTAAAAATTGATTTCAGAGAGGAAGGGAGAGGGAGAGAGATAGAAACATCCATGATGAGAGAATCATGGATCGGCTGCCTCCTGCACCCCCCACCCTGGGGAGCGAGCCTGCAACCCAGGCACGTGCCCTGACCGGGAATCAAACTGTGACCTCCTGGTTCATAGGTTGACCTCAACCACTGAGCCACGCAGGCCAGCCTGGGTCCCTTTCTTTGTCTATAAAGGACAGGATGCTGCGAGGCTGGCCCCCAGGGCTGCGGGGGGCTGTCTGTGAGAAGGCCCAGAGCCTCAGGCCCAGGACTGCCCTGAAG